>NW_022045141.1:0-119376 GCF_900880675.1 Sparus aurata | reverse complement strand
CATAAGTCGCGAAAACGGCGATAAAGTTTCCCATAAGGAATGAATGGGGGGGAGGCCAAAAAGTCGCAAATCTGCAACGTTTTTCAAACATCTCCTGCTCTGGCATACGTTCACGTAGAAACACCATTTCAGCTTTAAAATGTAGGCACAAGTACTGAGTATTTAAATTGTATTTGAACTTTTTTCCTATGATGTGTAGTTTTTGAACTGTGATCCTTGAATGACGGTGAGTGATTTTGGAAAAATTCTGGGTTTTCAATGATTGTGTATGGCGGAATGTTCGTGCAGCAGAGTGGAGAGGGCCAACTGACAGAGTGAGAGAACTTCAAAAATTTGCTCAGACATTTTCTCTTTCCGTGACGATCCTGACCACAAATTAGGCTCAAAAACAGTGATACTTTCCAGAGTTGTAGCCACACTTGTCTTCTTTCTCCCAATGTGTCCACTTTATCGGTAGGATTTACGGTTTTTGAATTATCGACCGCTAACCGACAAGAGTAGCTCTGAAATGCTCCATTTACTCCAATGTAAATCGGGAGAAGGATTTCCAAAACTGCACTCTTTTTTAACTCGCTGCCATTTCCACATTTCTGAAGCTAGGACAACAAAACTTAATGAGTGTGTTCTTTAAGGCCTTTCTGGCTCGATCGTGAAAAAAAATTGTTGATATCATGTAAGATTTTGACCAAATGGCACTAGTTTGACGTCCTAGATGTGAGGCAGAAATTGCTCTCAAATCAGCTCCCTCACAGGCCGTTGCTACGGCCCTTGCCAACGGTCACCTAGCAACCAAAAACAGCTGGGCCAAGAGAGAGAGTGACAGACAGACAGACACTAGACACACATCAGACAGACAGACAGACTGACAGACACACAGGAGACGCACATCAGACAGACAGACAGACAGACAGACACACAGGAGACACACATCAGACAGACAGACAGACAGACAGACAGACACACAGGAGACGCACATCAGACAGACAGACAGACACACAGGAGACACACATCAGACAGACAGACAGACAGACAGACAGACAGACAGGAGACACACACCAGACAGACAGACAGAGAGAAATGTACACACACACAGCCATCCTTAAACGTGCACTCACATGCACACAGACGCACACACACAGTATATTTCCCGACATTTAAACTATATTAAACGATCATTTTTTCACTCATTCAATGTGCGGCTTGATCGGAGTCTGTATGCTATTATTCAGTTTTCTAGAATATTAATGTTTCGCGTCATAAGACGCGAACAGCTGCAAGATACTTCCCATAAGGAATGAATGGGATGAGGTCAAAAAACTCGCAAATCTGCAATGTTTTTCAAACATCTCCTGCTCTGGCATACATTCAGCTAGAAACACCATTCCAGCTTTAAAATGTAGGCACAGGTCTTGAGTATTTTTGTTGTATTTGAACTTTTTTCCTATGATGTGTAGTTTTTGAACTGTGATCCTTGAACGATGGTGAGTGATTTTGGAGAAATTCAGGGTTTTCAATGATTGTGTATGGGGAAATTTTCGTGCAGCAGAGTGGAGAGGGCCAACTGACTCCCTCACAGTCCGTTGCTACGGCCCCTGCCAACTGTCACCTAGCAACCGAAATCAGCTGGGCAAAGAGAGAGAGTGACAGACAGACAGACAGGAGACACACATTAGACAGACAGACAGAGAGACATGTACACACACACACACACACACACACACACACACACACACAGCCATGCTTAAGCGTGCACTCACATGCACACAAACGCACACACACAGTATATTTCCCAACATTTAAACTACATTAAACGATTATTTTTTCACTCATTCAATGTGCGGCTTGATCGGACTCTGTATGCTATAATTCAGTTTTCTAGAATATTAATCTTTCGCGTCGTAAGACGCGAACAGCTGCGAGACACTTCCCATAAGGAATGAATGGGATGAGGTCAAAAAACTCGCAAATCTGCGATGTTTTTCAAACATCTCCTGCTCTGGCATGCATTCACCGAGAAAAACTATTCAAACTTTAAAATGTAGGCACAAGTCCTGTGTATTTGAGCTGAATTTGAACTTTTTTCCTAAGATGTATCATTTTTGAACGGTGAGAGACTTTAAAAAAACTGTCAGACATGTTCTCTTTCAGTGACGCTTCCAGCCACAAACTTTACTCAAAAACAGTGATATTTTCCAGAGTTGTAGCCACACGTGTCTTGTTTCTCCTAATGTGTCTACTTTATCGGTAGGATTTAGGTTTGGGATTTATCTGCCTCTAACCGACAAGAGTAGCTCTAAACTGCTCCATTCACTCCAACGTAAATCGGGAAGAGGATTTGCAAAAATGCTGCCTTTTTTAACTCGCTCCTATACACAAATCCGGGGCAACATCTATGGGCGCCGCCATCTTGCCTGCCGCCATTACTGCGTGGCTGCGGACTGTGAATTGCCGGTGCCCTCTAATGGATTTTCAATGGAAGCATCCTGCTCGTGAAAACGTCAGGTGACTTTAAACGCCGGATTCAGGTGTATATTTTGATTTAAAAAAAATGTCGGGTTATTTTTTATTTTTTTTAATTAAAGAAGGAGACGTGACCACTGACACTGCACGTTATTTCTTCTTCGCCTTTTTCACGTGCTGTGCTGCTTTCTGTCAGTCAGTATCACATTGATGATCACCATGGCTCCGGTGCAACAACAAATAAAAAGTACAACTTCAAATTCAAACTTTCTGTCGTAAAATATGCAGAGGAAAACTCGGGAGAAGCAGCCATGAGACGTTTCTCTGTCGACCCCAAGAGAGGGAGAGAAACTGAGCTTCAGCGTCTGTCCGAGGTGGACAGCAACAGGGCCAGGCTGCCTGTTGGAGGGAGGAAGAAGGCTAGAGAGGAGCCTGAGATAAACATGCGGGGATGAGTTATCAGCAAACGGGCACGCCACGAGAGAGTGTCCCGCAAAATGATCAGGGCGATGGAGAAACAAATGTCCGCCACTGTGAGTGACAGCAGAGATGAGGAGTTTGCAGAGAGTGCTGGTCAGCTGAATCTTTTCCTCTGCCGCAACAACTTCACTTGCAGAAGACAACTATTGCCCAGCAGGATGCCAGAGATTTCACCGAGAAGCTGGGTAAGTTTGTGACATTTTCATCCCGGATTTTTGAGAGGGAGGAATTAATCGCCTGTCCCAAATTGCCGCCTGGTCTCACAACATGTTCTTCCTGGCATTATTGAACAGCATACGTTTAAAAAAAAAAAAAAAGAAATAGAAGAGCATTTTCGCATCTACAGCTAACGTCTTCAGCAACCGCTACGGGACCAACACGCTACTTCCTTAGCAGCAAAGCACCGCAGTAATGGCGGCGCTGCTTTACTTCCGTGTTTCGCCGGATTAATGTATTACCGCATTTCTGAAACTAGGACCACAAAACTTGATGTGTGTGTTCCTTAAGGCCTTTCCCGCTTGATGTCGAGGAAACTTTGCTGATGCCATGTTTGCTTTTTCGTCACGGGGCAAAGCACACAGCCCACTCTCGCGATTTCCCGGCGGGGAATTGTCTAGTTAGTGGGCTGTGCTCGCCAGCCCACTATGGACACCTCTATAGCAGAGCTATAGGTGTCCATAGTGGGCTGTGCAGAGCACAGCCCACTATTGTTATTCCTCGACCCTCTTCTTATTATTATTCTTCCTCCCGCTCTTTTTTGGCTCTTTTCACGCCCCGCATCGTTGAGCGAATACAAACAAAAAATACATCAAAACGTGCGGCTCGGGCGGAAGAGTGCTGCTATTATTTTTCTCACGAAAATATTAATTTTTCGCGACGTACGTCGCGAAAAACTGCGAAGAATGTCCCATAAGGAATGAATGGGACGAGGTCAAAAAAGTCGCAAATCTGCGACTTTTTTCAAACATCTCCTGCTCGGGCATACGTTCACGTGGAAACACCATTCCAGCTTTAAAATGTAGGCACAAGTCCTGAGTATTTTTGTTGTATTTGAACTTTTTTCCTACGATGTGTAGTTTTTGAACTGTGACCCTTGAATGGCGGTGAGTGATTTTGGAGAAATTCAGGGTTTTCAATGAGTGTGTATGGCGGAATGTTCGTGCAGCACAGTGGAGAGGACCAACTGACAGAGTGAGCGAGATTCAAAAATTCGCTCAGAGATTTTCTCTTTCCGTGACGATCCTGGCCACAAATTAGGCTCAAAAACAGTGATACTTTCCAGAGTTGTAGCCACACTTGTCTTCTTTCTCCCAATGTGTCCACTTTATCGGTAGGATTTACGGTTTTTGAATTATCGACCGCTAACCGACAAGAGTAGCTCTGAAATGCTCCATTTACTCCAATGTAAATCGGGAGAAGGATTTCCAAAACTGCACTCTTTTTTAACTCGCTGCCATTTCCACATTTCTGAAGCTAGGACCACAAAACTTAATGAGTGTGTTCTTTAAGGCCTTTCTGGCTCGATCGTGAAAAAAAATTGTCGATATCATGTATGATTTTGACCAAATAGCACTAGTTTGACGTCCGAGATGTGAGGCAGAAATTGCTCTCAAATCAGCTCCCTCACAGGCCGTTGCTACGGCCCTTGCCAACGGTCACCTAGCAACCAAAAACAGCTGGGCCAAGAGAGAGAGTGACAGACAGACAGACACTAGACACACATCAGACAGACAGACAGACAGACAGACACACAGGAGACACACATCAGACAGACAGAAAGACAGACAGGAGACACACATCAGACAGACAGATGGACAGACAGACAGAGCGACATGTAGACACACACACACACAGAGCTGCTTAAGCGTGCTCTCACATGCACACAGACGCACACACACAGTATATTTCCCAACATTTAAACTACATTAAACGTTCATTTTTTCACTCATTCAATGAGCGGCTTGATCGGACTCTGTATGCTATAATTCAGTTTTCCAGAATATAAATCTTTTGCGTCGTAAGACGCGAACAGCTGCGAGACACTTTCCATAAGGAATGAATGGGATGAGGTCAAAAAACTCGCAAATCTGCGATGTTTTTCAAATATCTCCTGCTCTGGCATACATTCAGCTAGAAACACCATTCCAGCTTTAAAATGTAGGCACAAGTCCTGAGTATTTAAGTTGTATTTGAACTTTTTTGCTATGATGTGTAGTTTTTGAACTGTGATCCTTGAACGATGGTGAGTGATTTTGGAGAAATTCAGGGTTTTCAATGATTGTGTATGGGGGAATGTTCGTGCAGCAGAGTGGAGAGGGCCAACTGACTCCCTCACAGTCCGTTGCTACGGCCCCTGCCAACTGTCACCTAGCAACCGAAATCAGCTGGGCAAAGAGAGAGAGTGCCAGACAGACAGACAGACAGACAGGAGACATACATCAGACAGACAGACAGACAGACAGACAGGAGACACACATCGGACAGACAGACAGACAGACAGACAGGAGACACACATGAGACAGACAGACAGACAGAGAGACATGTACACACACACACACACACACACACACACACACAGCAATGCTTAAGCGTGCACTCACATGCCCACAAACGCACACACAGTATATTTCCCAACATTTAAACTACATTTAATGATTATTTTTTTGCTCATTCAATGTGCGGCTCGATCGGACTCGGGTTGCTCTTATTCAGCTTTACGAAATGTTAATTTTTCACGACATAAGTCGCGAAAACTGCGATAAAGTTTCCCATAAGGAATGAATGGGGGGAGGCCAAAAAAGTCGCAAATCTGCAACGTTTTTCAAACATCTCCTGCTCTGGCATACGTTCACGTAGAAACACCATTTCAGCTTTAAAATGTAGGCACAAGTACTGAGTATTTAAATTGTATTTGAACTTTTTTCCTATGATGTGTAGTTTTTGAACTGTGATCCTTAAATGACGGTGAGTGATTTTGGAAAAATTCTGGGTTTTCAATAATTGTGTATGGCGGAATGTTCGTGCAGCAGAGTGGAGAGGGCCAACTGACAGAGTGAGAGAGACTCAAAAATTTGCTCAGAAATTTTCTCTTTCCGTGACGATCCTGGCCACTAATTTGGCTAAAAAACAGTGATATTTTCCAGAGTTGTAGCCACACTTGTCTTCTTTCTCCCAGTGTGTCTACTTCATCGGTAGGATTTACTGTTTTTGAATTATTGACCGCTAACCGACAAGAGTAGCTCTCAAATGCTCCATTTACTCCAATGTATATCGGGAGGAGAAATCTCAAAACTGCACCCTTTTTTAACTCGCTGCCATTTCCACATTTCTGAAGCTAGGACCACAAAACTTGATGTGTGTGTTCCTTAAGGCCTTTCCCGCTTGATGGTGAGGAAACTTTGCTGATGCCATGTTTGCTTTTTCGTCACGGGGCAAAGCGCACAGCCCACTCTCGCGATTTCCCGGCGGGGAATTGTCTAGTTATTATTATTCTTCTTCCGTACGTTTTTTGTCCATTATCAACTCATTCAAACTTTGTCCGATTCAAACCATTCAAATATCAAAATGTTCAGCTTTTTAAGGACATTCCTGCCATTACTTTTGGCTTTTCTAACTATTATACTTTTGGAAATATTCAGCTTTTAATGCAAAATTTTCCCCATTCATTCTTATGGGGATTCTTTCAAATTTCATTCTGCTATAACTTCAGTATACCTTCAGCTATTTAAACCATTCAAACATTAAAATGTTCAGCTTTTTAAGCTCCTTCAGCCTTATAATTTTCAACTTTTCAACTTTTTAACTTTTTCAGCAATTCAGCTTTTTCAAAAAAAAATTTAACATTACAGCAAATGGGAAAATCTTCAAATCCTCTTCAAAACTCATCGCCTTTCAACCTCTTCTTGTTCCTCATACGTTGAGCGAGAGAAACCATTCAAACTTTAAATGAAGCACAAAACCTTGAACTATTGACACTGTGTTCAGATTTTAAAAATCTTGTACGGTTTTGAAATGGTCGCAGTTTTAGTTTTAAGGATTTTAAGCCCGTCTTCTGAGTTTATAATGGGTGTGTATTGCGTGAGCTAGAGTGCGTGACATCACCAACTGCCGCACCCCAGAGTGAGTAGCAGCACCGAAAACAGGATTTTTTTTTTGCTTCAGCTTGATTAGGATCCCAAATCTTGTACTTGACATAGACAATATAGGCATATAAATGTAGGAAATCTTGTTGGCTTTCAGCTGATCATCTCATTTCAGCTGTAGGACTTACGGTTTTGGATTTAGAAGCCCAGGAGCGACAAGCACGCCTGAATGTTCCCCATAAGCAGCAATGTTAATTTTGAGCCCAAATTTCTGGAGGATCGCAGACGGTACATGTTTTGTCTCTCGCTCCTGTGCCCTCATTATGCACTCTACAGAAATAAAAATAACATGGGTGCGTTCAGCAATGTCTCCTGTCACTCAACATACGGCATGTTTTGGCAATAACTATAACAGTTTTCTCAAGAATCGCAGGAGTTTGGGAGGCACTTCCGCATTCATTCCTTATGGGGACATTTTCGTCTGTGTTTCTGCTCCTGCTGCAGCATGTCTGCAGCCATTTGAAGCTCTTTCTGCATTTACCTTCTCACCTGTCAGCCCTTTTTTTACCTTTTTAACCTCTTTCTGCCCTGTTACTCTCCAACTTTTTGGCCATTTCAGTCTTTTTTTCACCTTTTTAAGCTCATTCCGCCCTCTTACTCCACAGCCTTTCATATGTTTTCACCTTTTAACCTCTTCCAGGCCTCTTACTCTACTGCTTGTCATCCTTTATTCACCTTTTTATCCTCTTCCAGCCATCTTACTCTACAGCTTTTCATCCTTTATTTACCTTTTTAACCTCTTCCAGCCCTCGTACTTTATAGCTTTTCATCCTTTATTTACCTTTTTAACCTCTTCCAGCCCTCGTACTTTACAGCTTTTTATCCTTTATTTACCTTTTTAACCTCTTTCAGCCCTCTTACTCTACAGCTGTTCATATGTTTTTACCTTTTAACCTCTCCCAGGCCTCTTACTCTACTGCTTGTCATCCTTTATTCACCTTTTTAACCTCTTCCAGCCCTCTTACTCTACAGCTGTTCATATGTTTTTACCTTTTAACCTCTTCCAGGCCTCTTACTATACTGCTTGTCATCATTTATTCACCTTTTTAACCTCTTCCAGCCCTCTTACTCTACGGCTGTTCATCCTATTTCCACCTTTTTAACCTCTTCCAGCCCTCTGACTCTACAGCTTGTCATCCTTTATTCACCTTTTTAACCTTTTCCAGCCCTCTTACTCTACAGCTTTTCATCCTTTATTCACCTTTTTAACCTCTTCCAGCACTCTTATTTTACAGGTTTTCATATCTGCCTATGCCTTTTTAGATATTTATGTTTCTGCCTTTTCAACTCCTTCAAACATACAACTTCATGTTCAGTTAGAGTACATGTTCAGCTATCAAACTGTTCAACTTTGTTAGCCCATCAAACCTATTGCTTTTAAGCTTTTCTGCCTTACCAGCTATTGGAAAATTCTTCCTTTTCTGCAAAATCCCAACCATTCAGCCTATAGTTGTATGCATTTCCGGCAGTACTTTCAGCAGATTTCGCTTCAGTCTTCAGCATTCACACTGTATTTTCGTAGGAAATGCAAATGTTTCTAGTTATTATTCTTCTTCCGTACGTTTTTTGGCACGCTACTCCTCCTTCAAATCTTCAAACCATTCAACCATTCAAATATCAAAATGTTCAGCCTTTTTAGGACATTACGGGGTCTATTTTTCTTGTTTCTACCTTTTATACTTTTAGAAATATTGAGCTTTTTCTGCAAAATTTTGCCCATTCATTCTTATGGGGATTTTTTCAAATTTCATTCTGCTATAACTTCAGCATACGTTCAGCTATTCAAACCATTCAAATATTCAAATGTTCACCTTTTTCAGCTCTTTCAACCTTCTTCTTTTCAACTTGTCAACTTTTCAACTTTTTCAGCTATTCAGCTTTTTCCCAAAAAAATTTAACATTGCAGCAGATGGGAAAAGCTTCAAATCCTCTTCAAAACTCATCGACTTTCAGCCTCTTCTTGTTCCTCATACGTTGAGCGAGAGACACCATTCGAACTTTAAATGAATCACAAAACCTTGAACTATTGACCTTGTATTCAGTTTTTAAAAATCTTGTACGGTTTTGAAATGGTCGCAGTTTTAGTTTTAAGGATTTTAAGCCCGTCTTCTGAGTTTATAATGGGTGTGTATTGCGTGAGCTAGAGTGCGTGACATCATCAACTGCCGCACCCCAGAGTGAGGAGCAGCTCCGAAAATGGGATTTTTTTTTTGCTTCAGCTTGATTTGGATCCCACATCTTGTACTTGACATAGACAATATAGGCATATAAATGTAGGAAATCTTGTTGGGTTTCAGCTGATGGTCTCATTTCAGCTGTAGGACTTACGGTTCTGGATTTAGAAGCCCGAGAGCGACAAGCACACCTGAATGTTCCCCATAAGCGGCAATGTTAATTTTGAGCCCAAATTGCTGGAGGATCGCAGACGGGACATGTTTTGTCTCTCGCTCCTGTGCCCTCATTATGCACTCTACAGAAATAAAAATAACATGGGTGCGTTCAGCAATGTCTCCTGTTACTCAACATATAGCATGTTTTGGCGATAACTATTACAGTTTTCTCAAGAATCGCAGGAGTTTGGCAGGCATTCTCCCATTCATTCCTTATGGGGACATTTTCGTCTGTGTTTCTGCTCCTGCTGCAGCATGTCTGCAGCCATTTTAACCTCTTTCTGCCTTTAACTTCTCACCTGTCAGCCTTTTTTCACCTTTTTAACCTCTTTCTGCCCTCTTACTCTACAAGTTTTTGGCCTTTTCAGTCTTTTTTTCACCTTGTTAAGCTCATTCCGCCCTCTTACTCCACAGCCTTTCATATGTTATCACCATTTTAACCTCTTCCAGGCCTCTTACTCTACAGATTTTTACCTTTTCATCCTTTTCTCACCTATTTGAGCTCATGCACCCTTAAACTTCTTTACCTTTTCATCCTTCTTTCACCTTTTAACCTCTTCCAGCCCTCTTACTCCACAGCTTTTCACATGTTATCACCATTTTAACCTCTTCCAGCCCTCTTAGTCTACATATTTTCATATTCTTTTCACCTTTTTAACCTCTTACAACCCTCTTACTCTACATCTTTTTACCATTTCATCCTTTTCTCACCTATTTGAGCTCTTACACCCTTAAACCTTTTCACCTTTTCATCCTTTTTTCACCTTTTTAACCTCTTCCAGCCCTCTTACTCTACAGCTTTTCATTCTTTTTTCACCTTTTTAACCTCTTCCAGCCCTCTTACTCTACAGCTTTTCATATGTTTTCACCTTTTTAACCTCTTCCAGCCCTCTTACTCTACAGCTTTTCATATGTTTTCACCTTTTTAACCTCTTCCAGCCCTCTTACTCTACAGCTTTTCATCCTTTTTCACCTTTTTAACCTCTTCCAGCCCTCTTACTCTACAGCTTTTTATCCTTTATTCACCTTTTTAACCTCTTCCAGCCCTCTTACTTTACATGTTTTCATATGTTTTCACCTTTTGAACCTCTTCCAGCCCTTTTACTCTACAACTTTTCATCCTTTTTCACCTTTTTAAACTTTTTCGGTCCTCATCAGCCTTTAACTTTTTGAATTTTTTGCCTTCTTTCACCTTCTTAAGCTCTTTCAGCCCTGTTACTCTACAGGTTTTTAGCCTTTTTAGATATTCATGTTTCTGCCTTTTCAACTCCTTCAAACATACAACTTCATGTTCAGCTAGAGAAACTGTTCAGCTATCAAAATGTTCAACTTTGTTAGCCCATTAAACCTATTGCTTTTAAGCCTTTCCGCCTCACCAGCTATTGGAAAATTCTGCTTTGTCTGCAAAATCCCGAGCATACAGCCTGTAGTTTTATGCATTTCCTGCAGTACGTTCAGCAGATTTCGCTTCAGTCTTCAGCATTCACACTGTATTTTCGTAGGAAATGCAAATATTTCTAGTTATTTTTCGTCCTTCTGTGATATTTTGGCACTTTTCACGCCCCGCACCGTTGAGCGCATACAGACAAAAAATACATCAAAACGTGCGGCTTGGGCGGACTCGTACTGCTAACATTTTTCTCAGGAAAATATGAATTTTTCGCGACGTGAGTCGCGAAAAACTGCGACAGATTTCCTATAAGGAATGAATGGGACAAGGTCAAAAAAGTCGCAAATCTGCGACGTTTTTCAAACATCTCCTGCTCTGGCATACGTTCACATAGAAACACCATTCCAGCTGTAAAATGTAGGCACAAGTCCTGAGTATTTAAGTTGTATTTGAACTTTTTTCCTATGATGTGTATTTTTTGAACTGTGATCCTTGAATGACGGTGAGTGATTTTGGAAAAATTCAGGGTTTTCAATGATTGTGTATGGCGGAATGTTCGTGCAGCAGAGTGGAGAGGGCCAACTGAGAGAGTGAGCGAGACTCAAAAATTTGCTCGGAAATTTTATCTTTCTGTGACGATCCTGGCCACAAATTAGGCTCAAAAACAGTGATTCTTTCCAGAGTTGTAGCCACACATGTCTTCTTTCTCCCAATGTGTCCACTGTATCGGTAGGATTTACGGTTTTGGATTTATCTGCTTCTAACCGACAAGAGTAGCTCTCAAATGCTCCATTTACTCCAATGTAAATCTGGAGAACGATTTTCAAATCTGCACCCTTTTTTAACTCGCTGCCATTTTCACGTTTCTGAAGCTAGGACCACGAAACTTAATGAGTGTGTTCTTTAAGGCCTTTCTAGCTCGATCGTGAAAAAAAATTGACGATATCATGTATGATTTTGACCAAATGGCACTAGTTTGACGTCCTAGATGTGAGGCAGAAATTGCTCTCAAATCAGCTCCCTCACAGTCCGTTGCTACGGCCCTTGCCAACGGTCACCTAGCAACCAAAAACAGCTGGGCCAAGAGAGAGAGTGACAGACAGACAGACACTAGACACACATCAGACAGACAGACAGACAGACAGGAGACACACATCAGACAGACAGACGGACTGACAGACAGAGAGACATGTAGACACACACACACACAGCCATGCTTAAGCGTGCACTCACATGCACGCAAACGCACACACACAGTATATTTCCCAACATTTAAACTACATTAAACAATTATTTTTTCACTCATTCAATGTGCGGCTTGATCGGACTCTGTATGCTATTATTCAGTTTTCTAGAATATTAATCTTTCGCGTCTTACGACGCGAACAGCTGCGAGACACTTCCCATAAGGAATGAATGGGATGAGGTCAAAAAACTCGCAAATCTGCGATGTTTTTCAAACATCTCCTGCTCTGGCATGCATTCACCTAGAAACACCATTCAAACTTTAAAATGTAGGCACAAGTCCTGTGTATTTGAGCTGCATTTGAACTTTTTTCCTAAGATGTATCATTTTTGAAAGGTGAGAGACTTTAAAAAACTCTCGGAAATGTTCTATCTCAGTGACGCTCCGAGCCACAAACTTTACTCAAAAACAGTGATATTTCCTAGAGTTGTAACCACACGTGTCTTCTTTATCCCAATGTGTCTACTTTATCAGTAGGATTCATGGTTTTGGATTTACCTTTCTTGAACCAACAAGAGTAGCTCTCAACTGCTCCATTCGCTCAGAAATTTTCTCTTTCCGTGACGATCCTGGCCACAAATTAGGCTCAAAAACAGTGATACTTTACAGAGTTGTAGCCACACTTGTCTTCTTTCTACCAATGTGTCTACTTTATCGGTAGGATTTACGGTTTTTGAATTATCGACCGCTAACCGACAAGAGTAGCTCTCAAATGCTCCATTTACTCCAATGTAAATCGGGAGGAGAAATTTCAAAACTGCACCCTTTTTTAACTCGCTGCCATTTCCACATTTCTGAAGCTAGGACCACAAAACTTGATGTGTGTGTTCCTTAAGGCCTTTCCCGCTTGATGGTTAGGAAACTTTGCTGATGCCATGTTTGCTTTTTCGTCACGGGGCAAAGCGCACAGCCCACTCTCGCGATTTCCCGGCGGGGAATTGTCTCGTCTTTTTATTATTCTTCCATGCGTTTTTCGGCACGCTTCTCCTCCTACAAATCTTGAGCTATTGAAACCATTCAACCATCAAAATGTTCAGCTTTTCAAGGACATTACTGCTTGTATTTTTCTCTTTTCAATCTTTCATACTTTTGGAAATATTCAGCTTTTTCTGCAAAGTTTTGCCCATTCATCCTTATGGGGATTTTTTCAAATTTCATTCCGCTATAACTTTAGCATACGTTCAGCTATAGAAACCCTTCAACTATTAAAATGTTCAGCTTTTTAACCTTTCAACTTTTTCAGAAATTCAGCTTTTTCCCCCAAAAATTTAACATTGAATCAAATGGGAAAAGCTTCAAATCCTCTGCATAACTCATCAACTTTCAACCTCTTCTTGTCCCTCATGCTTTGAGCGAGAGACACCATTCCAACTCTAAAAGGGTCACAAGATCTTGAACTATTGGCGATGTATTCAGTTTTTAAAAATCTTGTACGGTTTTGAAAATGGAGCAGTTTTAGTTTTAAGGATTTTAGGCTCCTCTTCTGATTTTATAATGGGTGTGTATTGCGTCAGCTAGAGTGCATGACATCATCGCTAGAGTGTGGAGCAGCTCAAAAAATGGGAGAAAAAATTCTCTTCAGCTTGATTTTGATCCTACATCTTTTACTTGACATACACAATATATGCATAGAAATGTAGGAAATCTTGTTGGGTGTCAGCTGATGGTCTTATTTCAGATGCAGGACTTACAGTTTCGGATTTAGAAGCCAGAGAGCAACAAGAAGTCCAGCAGCTGCCCCATAAGCCGCAATGTTAATTTTGAGACTACATTTCTGGACGAGAGCAGACGGTATCTGATTTGTCTCTCGCTTTTCTGCCCTCATTTCTCACTCGACAGAAATAAAAACAACATGAGCGCGTTCCGCCATGTCTCCTCTCACTCACCATATAGATATTTAGGCGATAACCATTAGAGTTTTTTAAAAAATTGCAGGAGTTTGGGAGGCGTTTCCCATTCATTCTTATGGGGACATTTTGATCTGGCTCTCCTACTTCTCCAGCGTGTGTATCTGAAGAATGCATGTGTAGTGCGTCAGCTAGAGTGCGTGACATCATCGCTAGAGTGTAGAGCAGCTGGCCAAACTGGAGAAAGAATTCTCTTCAGCTGGATTTGGATGCCAAATCTTTTACTTCACATAGACAATGTATACATACAAAATGTAGGAAATCTTGTTGGCTTGCTTCATGGTTGATCCTCCTCCAGCGTATGTGCAGCCATTTTAAGCTCTTTCACCCTTTGACTTTTTTACATTTTCATGCTTTGACACCTTTATAAGCTTTTTCGGCCCTCTTACTCTACAGCTTTTCATCCCTTTTCACCTTTTTAAGATTTTTCAGCGCTCTTACTCTACATCTTTTCATCCTTTTCATCCTTTTTTAATCTTTTTAACCTCTTCCAGCCCTCTTACTCTACAGGTTTCCATCTTTTTTTCACCATTTTAACATCTTCCAGCCCTCTTCATCTACAGATTTTAATATTTTTTTCACCTTTTTAACCTCGTCCAGCCCTCTTACTCTACAGCTTTTCATCCTTTTTCACCTTTTAAAGCTTTTTCGGCCCTCTTACTCTACAAGATTTCATCTCTTTTTCACCTTTTTAAGCTCTTTCAGCGCTCTTACTCTACATCTTTTCATTCTTTTCATCCTTTTTTCACCTTTTTAAGCACTTTCAGCCTTTCACCTTTTTGCCTTTCTTCACCATTTTAACCTCTTCCAGCCCTCTTACTCCACAGCTTTTCATCCTTTTTTCACCATTTTAACATCTTCCAGCCCTCTTAATCTACAGATTTTCATATTTTTTTCCCCTTTTTAACCTTTTCCAGCCGTCTTACTCTACAGCTTTTCATATTTTTTCACCTTTTTAACCTCTTTCAGCCCTCTTACTCTACAGCTTTTCATCCTTTATCACTTTTCAAGCTTTTTCGGCCCTTTAACTTAATCCTTTTTCACCTTTTTAAACTTTTTCGGCCCTCTTACTCTACAGCTTTTCATCCTTTTTAAAAATCTTTTTAAGCTTCGTCAGCTTTTAACTTTTCACATTTTTAACCTTTTTTCACAATTTTTACCTCTTCCAGCCCGCTTACTCTACAGCTTTTCACCTTTTCAGCCTTTTTTAAATTTTTTTAACCTCTTTCAGCCGCCTTACTCGACAGCTTTTCATCTTCTTTTCACCATTTTAACATCTTCCAGCCCTCATCTACAGATTTTCATATTTTCTTCACCTTTTTAACCTCTTCCAGCCCTCTTACCCTACAGCTTTTCATCCCTTTCATCCTTTTTTCACCTATTTAAGCTCTTTCAGCCTATAACTTTTTACCTTTTTAGCCTTCTTCCACTATCGTAACATCTTCCTGCCCTCTAAATCTACAGCTTTTGTCCTTTTTTTTAAACTTTCTTATAGTTTCATGCATTTACGGCAGTACGTTCAGCAGATTTCCAAAATTGTTTCGGCCTTCAGCATTCACACTGTATTTTTACTATTATTTTACTAGTTCCATAATATTGTCTTCCTCAGCTTCCTGCTTCCGTTTGATTGTCAAAGTCCTTTGTAAACACTGTTTTTAAAGGTCCTATATACATAAGGTTAATTATTAACATAATTCATAAATGGTAAATGGATACTGTGTAGTTCATTAATAAACATTATCTGGATGGCCTTTACAAAGTTGTGATGTTAATATACCTTCACAATGTCTTAACCCTATTTGACCATTTGTATCATATTTGATACATAAGTTTCTGAGACCTCTATCTTATCAACATACTCAATACTTTCCTTAAAAACCTGTTGTATATCATTTGATACATGTATTCTGCCCATTAGTGGATAATCATTCCACTGCAGGCAGTGGAAGGACTTTTTTTTGTTTTTTTCAAAATGGCTGCTGTCATTAGGCGAGTTCAAGATCACGCAGTGCTGTGCAGCGCTGCCTAAATCGTGATGCATGCTGGTTAAAATGTGTCCACGATGACCTGGATGGGAGTGGTTTCTGCGCCGCATCCGATGTCACATGACCTTAAGTTATCGCGGGAGCAAGGTGGCTGCAGAGCAGTTGCGCAGTTGCTCTCCAGGTACTGCGCGACCCTAGACCCACCTTCATGATATCAGGACTTTGCCCTAATTGGCTCTCATCTACGCTGACGTATATGACGTGTGTTTTGATAAATTTCCATATCCATAAGCGCCTGTGCCTCTTTTCTACTCAAATATCAAATACTTTAAGATACCGTATGGCCGCACCTATGGGATAGTCAACATGAATAAAGCTATAAAGTCCTTCATGTAACGCAACAACCCTGAAAGATGTCGTCAATAAATTGCTCAGTTCTGTCAGCTTACTTGTGGTGATGATGGCGAAGTGGTTAACTGCTGTGTCCAGTGTTATCTGTACTATCCACTCTTATTAATTAACCCTTTCTGTTCCCGTCACATCAACAATACAAATTATTATCCTGAGCTATTCTGCGTGTGATGAGATGGTGCAGCGGGACAAGGCATCTGATTCAGTCATTTGTTATGATTATTGTATTTCATTCATTCAGTGCAATGTATTTCATTCATTGTGAATAATGTTGCTATGAGAAAATGCATCATCTTATGTGTCTATAGTTATGCACATTTGTTAAATGTGGTCAGCAAATTCCCCTCAGCTGTTATAATCATGCACCTAAGCACAGTTGTCATCATAATAATTAATATCTGTTGTAATTGTATTGTATTGTTACTGGGCAAGACTTACTACAATGTACAAGATAGACAAAGTTCAAATTTATTTAATGGTGACATTACAAGGACATTATTACATTACATTTAGGCTATTCATCTACTCTTGATAAACCAGTTGGACCTTTAATGTGCCACTGTGTGACCGTTTGAAGTGAAGCAATTACAAAATATCCAAATTTGGAGTTGTTATTGTGACAAAGCTGTCACATTCTGTTGTCTCTAAATATGAACTGATATATATGTATATATATATATATATACATATATATATATATATACATATATATCCATAACTAATCAGATAAATACACCCTCTGCAAAAGACACACTTGACACAGGTCTTGATCCCCGGTCGTCTGCATGCAACACTGCAGCAGTTCCACTGCTCTATTCCCTCAGCCTACATGTTTTGGTTGACTACTATTTTGAACATCTCTGATTGAATAATTTCCGAAGGAGATTAATATGAGAAAAAGGCCAGCAAAGTTCCCATAGCATCAGGTCAGAAAACTGATCGCAGTCGTTGTTGATTTTCCTCAAACATTAATGGAATTTCAATTTCCTCCACTTCTTCCCAGACGAGAAAGACAAACACTGCTAGTTCAGCCAGACCACGTCACATCTACGGGAAGAGAGAGTGTCCGACTTCATAGCAGCGTTTGTATCCCCGCCCCTGCAGTTGCCCACAGATCTCGCTGATGTAGTCAGGCAGCAGGAGTTCAACTTGAACGCGCCTATTCAATCATTCTCACACTTTTGGCAGGAAAATCTTTGCTAATTTTCAAGAAGTTACAGTAGGAATAACATTTATATTGTTACTTATTTTTTCAAATAAATATGTTCTGTATTGAATCAATGCATAATTACTTCATGACTCACTCTTTATATTACAGTTAAACTGTGTTAAAAATGTGTGTATCAAATTTGATACTGCAGGTATTTATCCCTGAATGGTCATGTCACATTTTTATACTGTAATCTACATCAATCCTACCACAATACAACCACACACTATTTTACAAGCACTGCACCAGCAATCACCTCTCACATGCCTACTGTGAAGGTGTAAGGTGCATCTTTGCCTGATCAAGGACCAAAACTGTTTTTGTGTCGACCACAAAGTGAAAAAAATAGGTCGTGAAAAGTTTTATGTACAAAAAAACAATAAGAGAAATATGAAGGTAGATTTGTGTCTTTATTATTCAATTAAAATACATATTTTTAATAAAAAAAACCTTCACTTCAATCAAAAAAAACCTTTTCAATCAAAGAAAAAAAGTGTTTGAATGCAAAAATATAGTTGAGACTCAAAAAAATGCATTTGAACACTGTTTTCCTTTGATTGAAAATGTTTTCTTTGATAGAAGTGAAGGTTTTTTGTTTGAAGCAACTTTTTTGATTTAAGTAACTAGTGCATTGCCCGTAGGAAGCATGTATTCCTATAGAAAAGTGGGAGGTTAAGTAGCTTTTTTATGGATGGCCAAATGAGGCTGTGTTTGAAGGTGGGACGTCACGGATATAATTGGCTGTTTTTGACTACTTTTGATTATACCATTATATTTCACCTTAAAAACTATTAACCTTGCCTTACTTGGTGTAATTATTTTTAGCACAACCTCACATGTGTGACTGTACAGTTATTTTTTCATTTTAAGGTACTATATTAACACTATGGACCTAAAATCACAAAATAACATAAAATCAGAGTGGAAAAAGTTCGTTTTTTTACTGTGAAAACCACAAATATGTTTAATGAACCAATTGCATTAGTTATAATTCAAATATAAATTGTTGTTTACTAAATTGGTGCATAAGTTTTTGAAATTTACAAAGTTATGTGTAACTATTTACATTTAAATGCAGGCAATGCCTCAGGCTCCTCAGCTCATTCCTGCCTGTTCCACATTCAGCCGTCTCCTCCTTGGTTTGCCTCACAACACGACTCCACTACTCACTAAACACACCACACCAAATACTACATAACACACTAACTATACACTCCAAACACGCTATATGTCACAAATCTCTCAACTCTCAAAACTCGCTATCTCTGTCGCCATCTCCAACACATCACTGCTGTTGTCAATCATCCGCCGATGTCCCTCCCACATCTTCCTGTTCCTCAACAACCAAACTTGCTGCTTGGACACTTTCGTGACAAAAGCACATTTTTACTGTTTCTTCTTGCACCAGACATAAAGCAAACGTAACAGCAATGTTCGCGAAAAAGCGTGTTGGACATTATTTACCCTAAATCCAGTTTTGGACGTGCCAGTGCATCCGCTCCGTCAACTCGGGAGGTGGGCCGTGTGGGTCGGTTTGCGGCTAGCAGCTAGCTACACACGAACATCCACAGATTCCGATCCCACTTTGTTGACCGCGCGTCTCCGGATCTCCTCAGACCCGAACAGACTCGGTCGGGACTTGTTTAATCTCATTACAATCCACAACAGTCAGTTTAGATGAACAGAACAGAACAGAATGGGACCGAACCGCCGGCAAAATCCCGGTCCAGCTCGCGCCGCTGCAGGTATAAATCCGCTTGTGACAAAAGCACATTTTTACTGTTTCTTCCTGCACCAGACACAAAGCAAACGTAACGGCAATGTTCGCGAAAAAGCGTGTTGGACATTATTTACCCTAAATCCGGTTTTGGACGTGCCAGTGCGTCCGCTCCGTCGACTCGGGCGGTGGGCTGTGTAGCTAGCGGCTAGTGCTAGCTACACACGAACATCCACAGATTCCGATCCCACTCTCCGGATCTCCTCAGACCCGAACAGACTTGGACTTGTTTAATCTCATTAATCCACAACAGTCAGTTTAGATGCACAGAACGGAACCGAACCGCCGGCAAAATCCCGGTCCAGCTCGCGCCGCTGCAGGTATAAATCCGCTTGTTTTTTAAGGTATGTCGTAGGCTTGAGCTCTGCACTGATTGGCTCTGGTGCGCACGTGACTGTGGTGGCTCCGGTGGACAATGCTTGCAGAATTTGTAAAGCATTTATGAAATAATTTATTCACGCTATCATTGCAGTCCAAGCAAATGCTTAGTTGCACACCACTGAACCACGCAGCAGCCATGTTGAAAGTCTCAGGTCAGTCTGATCCTGATCCCGAGATATTTGAGGAACACACACACACACACACAGACACACACACACAGACAGAGATTTCTTGCTTTTATAGAGAGATGTTGTTTTTTGTTTGGGCCATATTATGGGTAGGACATTTATGTCTTTATAATTCAAACAAAATTTTCCATAAAAAAAATCACTTCAATCAAAAAAAAAGTTTTCAATCAGAGAAAAAAAGTTTTTGAATGCAAAAAAAATATTTGGGACTCAAAAAATTGCATTTGAACACTTTTTTTTATTGAAAATGTTTTCTTTGATTTAAGTAATCTTTTTTGTGTTTGGGCCATATTATGAGTAGAACATTTGTGTCTTAATTATTAAATCCCAAAAAAGTTGCTTCAATCAAAAAAAAATATTTTCAATCAAAGAAAAAACTGTTCAAATACAAAAATAGAATTGAATCCCCCCCTCAAAAAAAAAAAAAAAAATCATTTGAAGTGTTGTTTTTTATTGAAAATATTTTTTTTGATTTGAAGTGATTTTTTTTTTTTTTTTAATAAAGTGAAAAAAGTTTTGAAGTCGTTTTTTTTTATATTGAATTATTTTGACACAAACATCCCGCAGTGGGCGGGTGCTTCCCCATTGGTCAGACATGTTTGAGTGACAAGTGTCTACACCAACGACGTCTTTCTGACAAGCAAGTCATGGCCGCCAGCAAGCCAGGGAGCAGTGGTGGAGTTGTTGTTAACTACAGCATTAAAATGATTGGTGTCATGTTATTAGCCTACTCTGTTTGATATTTCAATTAAACATAAAGTTTGCTAACTTAGTTCACGTTGACTAATTTGTGTGATGGTGTTAGATATCTAACGCCGTCATATTGTCAGGCAGGCTAGCTGACAACGTTAGCCGATGGCCCTGCACACTGAATGAATTGTTTATTTCACCTAAGTACAGAGGCTTGCTATGTGCTAGTGCTATGTTATGTTATAATAAGTAACGTCATTAGTGGTCAAACAACAGTCCACAGGCCAACTGTTGCCCGCAGCGCTGCCTGTTTAACAGCAACAGATCATGCAGAGCCTGAGTCTATCTTCTCACACAGCCCAGTGGATTACTGCAGTCAAGCCAGCCGTGATTCGCGTTTGCTTGGTCAAATCAGCCGCACGTTGTTTTCTAGTGCGCGAATCTACTAACATTTACAGTAATCGTAATGAAACCCAACTTTGACGTGGAATAAAACGCTTATATTCCATAAGTAGTCCATGATTCACCACTGAACTTAGTACTTCCTAGACTACATGCATGCATAATATGAAATACTTTTACTGTGTACTGTTTGAGTAATCCTGTGTCAAAAAAAACGACTTCAAAACTTTTTTCACTTTATTAAAATTTTTTTTTACTTCAAATCGAAAAAAATATTTAACACTTCAAATGATTTTTTTTTTTTGAGAGGGGGATTCAATTCTATTTTTGCATTTGAACAGTTTTTTCTTTGATTGAAAATATTTTTTTTGATTGAAGCAACTTTTTTGGGATTGAATAATTAAGACACAAATGTCCTACCCATAATATGGCCCAAACACAAAAATTACTTCAATCAAAGAAAACATTTTCAATCAAAAAAAAGTGTTCAAATGCATTTTTTTGTGTCAAATATTTTTTTGCATTCAAAAACTTTTTTTCTATGATTGAAAACGTTTTTTTTTTGATTGAAGTGAATTTTTTTATGGAAAATATTTTTGTTTGTTTGAAGCATCTTCTTTTTTGATTGAATTATAAAGACACAAATGTCCTACCCATAATATGGCCCAAACAAAAAACAACATTACTTCAATCAAAAAAGTTGCTTCAAACAAAAAAACCTTCACTTCTATCAAAGAAAACATTTTCAATCAAAGAAAAACAGTGTTCAAATGCATTTTTTTGAGTCTCAACTATATTCAATATTGCATTCAAACACTTTTTTTCTTTGATTGAAAAGGTTTTTTTTGATTGAAGTGAAGGTTTTTTTTATTGAAAATATATATTTTGATTGAAGCAAACTTTTTTTTGAGTGAATAATAAAGACACAGATCTACCTTCATAGAGAAACTGCCTAAGATGTTCTATATTTTCAAAATGTTATTTGCACAATTTGATTTGTATCTAAAATCAACATTGTTGTGAGCAAAAAGTTGCCAAAAATGCCCAATGTATCAAATGTGATACAAGAAATATCTCATAAACAAAATGATATAGAAACATTTTTTGAACTGATTCGGTTAAAAGGTTTAATAAACATCTCACTTCCAAAAAATTTGAATTTTCTGACAATGTTTTGATGTGTCAGGCTTTAAGGTCTTTATATTGTCCAATATCAAACATTTGCCACAAGGGGCTTTTACAGTCTGAGCAGCATATGAAACCCTCTATCCTTAGAGTCTCAATTCAGATAAAACTCCCCTGAAACCCACCTGTGACAGGCAAAGAATTCAAGAAATCTCAGTGACAGCATAGAGGAATGATTCAGGACAGACAGACATGCCATAGATGTAGAGTAGACCAACACAGTACTACTACAGTGTGGATGATGAGGATGACACAATTATAGACAATAAATATATATGAGGAAAACATGTATGGAGAATAGAAGCTTTACAACCTACAACCACATCAGATTTATAACCTATTTTGAAAGAAAACATTGTTATATATTTAAAGAATAACAATCATTATTATGATATTGTTGTTGTTACTGTTGTATACTACAAGATATGGAGTCAGAATAAACCCAGAATTTCCTACCGTACATTTAATGCAGCAATATTTCAACTCTCCGCTTTGCACAGGTCTAAAGTTTTGTCATTGGTCGATCCTGACTGATGCCACAAAAAATCCCAAAATAGGATTGGCTGTCGCGTCCTGTCAATTGAGACAGGAATCCTGTAACCAGCGACCAGCCTCTGCGTTGCTAAGGTAAGATAAAGAGACAGGTCAAGCTCGTCGCATTTGGCCGTGAAATGAAGCGAGTTTGCCGTCAAAATAAAATAATACAGCTAGTCATTTTAGAAAAAAATACAAATATTTATGTGGGTTATCTGGATGTCGAGGTAAGCTAAAAAACATGTTGTTCATACTGTGTAACCATGGGATAAAAGTATGACTGAATGAAAGATTATATTGGAACTGCAAAAGCTACACCTCGTATTTCTGATGTTTTTAAAAAAGGGAAAAATTAGGTTGTAAATGTAAGCACTGATGTGATGATTTTTTATCTCAGTTAAGTGTCTGGCCTTAAAATCAATATCTATCTCTTTGGGTTTTCAGTTAGAATTCAAACATGCAAATCTGTGTTTCCTTAAAGTGACATTGCAGAGTGATTTATTTGTTTGTTTGCTTACCCCCACAAAAGGCACAGTGGTGTTAGCATCCCATAACATTACAATGATCAGTGTTGAAGAAGCTACTTTGAAAAGCAGAAAAGGTTCTGAACTATAGCAAAGCTACCCTAGGGAGTGTCTAGTTTGGTTTACTCAAGCTACTTAGAAATAGTAGTTCAAATGTCTTTTTACATTATGATCAGATTAATCATATAGGCTACATTCACTATGAAAAGGCGGCTGTAGTTCAGGAGGTAGAGTGGGTCGTCTAGTAATCAGAAGGTTGCTGGTTTCGAATCCCAGCTACATGTCGTAGTGTCCTTGAGCAAGATACTGAACCCCAAGTTGCTCCTGATGAGCAGCTGCCACCTTGCATGGCAGCCTCTGCCATCAGTGTAAGAATGTGAAAGAATTTGTAAGTCGCTTTGGACAAAACATCTGCTAAATGCCCTAAAATGTCAAATGTAAATGTACATGAAAATGAAACATAATACTATTATATATAAACGTTCTGCCTATGAAATGAAAGCAATAACTTGTTTGTTTTTTTATTATTATTTTTGTTTAATCCTAAAGCTAGTCCTGTACCAACGTGGCATAGTACAAAGTGAAAGACAAAATAGACCAACAAAAGTGGAACAAAATAACACAAGATACAACAAACAGGTCATGATTTCATTATTACTAATATGCATTTTTGTGGGAATATTAAATGTGTTTGTGTGCATGTGGGACTGTGCAGTTATGAGAAATAAGTAAATACATAAACTAAAATATTACACCAAATAAAAACATGTAAAAAAAGATAAAAACCATGATGAAAAAGAAAAATATAATAATAATAATGGCAATTTGGGTTTTGCAGGGGTTCAGTGCAGCCTGGGGAGGGGTAGCTCTCTCTTTTTCTTTGTAATAGTCTTCTCATATTTCTCGCGTTGGTGGCATTGCCGACGAAAGCTGGTCCACTACTGGTTATTACTGGTTTCAAATATTTGGCTGCCTCCAGGTCCTCTGGGAAGGAGCCAGTCCACTGTGAGTCAAATGTCATATTGGTGTTCTTTTCTCTCTCTTTTTTTTTTGTTATTTAGAATTTGAGGGGACCCATCTATCACCCTGGTTACTCCCACACCAGTTGGGTTCAGTAGACCCCTCAGGACAACATCTTATATTAGACAGGTTACTAAAAAGACATTAAATAAAACGTTGTGACAATGAATAATGGAACATAAACAGAATCATGTGTGCAGATGCATAACACAGTGTTCACAAAGGTAAATTGGAGAACACCCTTTGCCTAACATAGTGTGCATGCACATGGGGTGGCATTCACAAAACAAACTCTGCTATTGGCACTGGCGTTTCTAATGATATGATACTGTATGAAACTGTATTAACTGCCTGATATGAGTGATGACTTCATTGGCTTTCCTTACAAAATAACCACCGTATCATGTGCGTGTGATTTTTTTAATGTAATTTAAAAAATCTCTTTCTTAGATTGACTGGCCATTCTTTCATTTTAATAATCTAATTCAGAGTATGCATTACTTTTAACTTAACATACAAATATAAAAATATTTTCGCTATTGCTTTAAATGTGTTTCAAAGCTATAGACATGTATTGTAAACGAGTGTATTATTTTGAAAGCTGTAACCGGAAACGCAGTGTTTCATTGTGGCTATCTTGTTCCTGGCACTTGAAAGTGTTGGTGATGCTGTCAGTTCATATAGCTAACACTACTGTACAGCACCTGCTTAAACAATAAAGCGATGTGGCAGACTGGGGACATTGCGCTTTTTTAAAAGGATACATTTCCGGCGATTACACAGCCACCATTTTATGGAAAATGAGAGTACATGGAGTCATTTGAAAGCCACGCGTTTTCTCCCACAGTTGGAAGGCAGGTATCTTCCTATTGCCAGGCGTCGCACTGGGAAAGCATCATCTCATTGGCGCCACCGCCGGCTGGTGATTTAGCATGAATGCTACCTAACTAATGTACAGCACGCATGTTTGTATGTATCCGTAGAAGCAACATAAGGTTACGGAACAGAGGTTGTTCCTTTAATTCATGAGTTCTGGGTCCCCACCTCATGGGTCGTACACACACGTCCCTTCATAGGTCAGAGCCTCCAAACGTGAACTCTGAAGTGACTGTTCCGTGTCGGCTCATAATTCCCCCAGTCGTTGTGAAAAGAAAGCTGGGACAACGGACACTGCTTTTTAAAGTCGACATTCATTTGGCGTCTGTGGAGTGTGGCGCGCCCTGTATTCCGTGGTTTGGTTTAAAGGCTGGCAAAAGAAGCTTCAGGTATGGACTTTTCCGGCAGGATAAATGATGTGGACCAGCGCATCAGACAGAGGACCGATCCAAGCTTGTCACACCACAGGGCTGTGTGTCACAGTGGACGGAGCAGAGCATGTTAACACTGACCAGCCCTCCGACCTGACAGCTCCTCTTAACCAGCTCCACACGCTCATCATCCGACTGTGAGGACTTCATGGCTTTGTCCATGCGCCTGTCCCCATTTGTGTGTTGTGTGTGGTAAGCCGTCTGTGTGTGAGAGGACCAGCATTGGACAAGCCATGACGGGACAAGTCTGTTTCAGTCAATTAAAGGATGCCTGTATGAAATGTTATACATAACCTCACGTGCAGCATTGATTAAAACCAGGATCCCCCCAGCATAACCACATCAAGGATGATTTAATTACTGCACATATGCAGTAGGTACATGTTGATGATTGAACATTGCTGCATGGAACCTTTTCTGAGCTTGTTTTGGATTACTGTTGGCCCTATCATCTGGTGTAGAGACACCTGTGATCACATGATTTAACTGTGCTTAAAAATCTCATCAGTGGGATTCATTTTTTGCTCATTTTGCTGAGCACAGACTCCCTGGATACTTCCTCAGGGATCTGCTGGTGCTCACTGGACTCTACTTTAAGAGCCACCGGTTCCAGATCTCTTCTGTGTTCTCTTGGAGCTAGTTAATCACAACTCTTTCGATTTTCTTTCATCACATTAACAAATAACTTTTTGACCACGCACTGAAGACTGAACTGGAAGCCTTAGCAAGAGTCAAGTTTACACATTGTCAGCCATGCCTATCAGAAAAAAAGGTGAGTTACTGTACATGCCATATGTCTATTGAGAGTGTTTGCTCCACCCTTTTTTAAAATGTGACGGACTATGGGTGCTGTCACTTTGCCAACATTGCAAAAGTAATGGGAAGTCTAAACTCAAGCTGTTGTGTATATATAATGGTTCTAACTGGAGCCACAAACCACCAGGAAACACAGGTTGCAATCAGTTCATCTTGTTTATTTTCCCAGAATTATGTGAACTAGTGCAGTGCCCGTAAGAAGAGTGTATTCCTATAAAAAAAGTGGGAGGTTAAGGAGCTCCAAGATCTACTTGGTGTCATTATTTTCAGCACAACCTCACATGTGTGACTGTACAGTTATTTTTTTATTTTGACAAACTGTATTAACACAATGGACCTAAAATCACCAAAAAAACCCCATAAAATCTGAGTAGAAAAAGTTAGATTTTTTTACTGTGAAAACCACAAATATGTTTAACAAACCATTTTTTTTTTATTTTTACTTATAATGCAAATATAAAGTGATGTTTGCTAAATGTGTGCATACATTTAAAAAATTTACAAAGTTATATGTAACTATTTACATTTAAATGCAAGCAATGCTCAGGTCTGCCTGTGCTCCTTCCAGCTGAATGAAGAGCTGCACTGCCTGCTCCACATTCAGCTTCTCCTCATTATTCTGACTCATTAAACAAAAAACCGACTCCACTACACACTAAACACACTACACCAAACACTACATAACACACTAACTACACACTCCAAACACGCTAAATGTCACAAATCTCTCAACTCCCAATATCGCTGTCTACACACCGACCGTCGTTGCCTGTCAATCATCCGCCTAGGTCCCTCCCACAACTTCCTGTTCCTCAACAACCAAACTTGCTGCTTGGACACTTTCATGACAAAAGCCCGTTTTTACCGTTTCTTCCTGCACCAGACACAAAGCAAACGTGACGGCAATGTTCGCGAAAAAGCGCGGTGGACATTATTTACCCTAGGTCCGGTTTTGGACATACCGATGCTCCATCGGCTCCAACTAATGTTAAATACTTGTAAATTGGGATACAATTTATATTTAAACTTCATAATAAACTTCATAATAAACTTCATAATCCAAATGAAGCAGATAACATGCTACATACAGTGAGGGATTTGAAATACACAGGGCAAACTCAGTTAAGCACCAGCACACACTCAGCCTGATAAAAGTTTGAAGACATAGAGGAGGGAGGCCTCATCCAGGCCTCTATTTATAAAGTGGGAGGAACAGTGGGAGGTGCTTGCACCACTATTCCATCTCATCTCCTTGCCACAGACCATTAACAAGAAGGGGGAACAAACCTACTGTTAACACAAGTGTGTTTGTTCAACCTTTGGGTTTTTTGGTTTTAGTCTAAGTCTAACCCAATATCATGTAAGGCATATTTAAACTGCCAGATCCAGATTTTTATTTGGAGCCATGTTAAAACTGTTCTGAGATGTCAGCCATGTTATTAAGCTTGATTTTTTTCTCCATCAAGATCCATGCATTATTCCCCTGATAGATTAAATGAAATGTTGAAATGCGCCCTTGGAATGTTTAAGAAAGTGAGAAAACACTTTTGGATCTTTCCCTGTAAATGGATCCGCCCCAGAAGTTAAAGGGATATTCCGGTGTAAATTTAATCCATGGTCTAACACACCGTGAAACTGTGTTAGACTCCCTCTTGAGAGATAAAGTTTGCAGACCGCTAGCTAACGTAGTTTTAGCATCCTAAGAAACGACCGCACAACAACAATACATTGCAGTTAATGGGTCCAAATATAAAACCGCCATCAAAAAGCCACAAATAATGCTCAGAACAGCACCAAACTTCAGCAACATTAGAAATAGGGTCCCAGCACATATTTCGAGGCATCAAACATTTGATATCATTGCCGGATTTGTCGGAATAGATAAACAAAACTCACCACCCGAGAAGCCTTCCTTGCTGTGGGGAAGCCCTGTGAGTCGATTACCGACTGCAGTGGAGTCTTGCAGTAATGATCAACATTGAGCTGCGGAACTCTACTGCACTCGGTAATCGACTCTGAGGATGCTGTTAGACCATGGATTAAATTTACACCGGAATATCCCTTTATATATCCCCAGACATGGGTAAAAAACAAAATAGGGCAGAGGTAAGAATATAAACTTGTTTCGAAAATATTCCAGCTCTGCATGACGCTTTCACTAGCTGCTGATGCTCAACTCTCTCTCTCCACTCCCACTTCATGTGTCTCCTGTCTCACCTGCCATGTCTTCTTATCCCTGGAGTGCTAGTCCAGGTCCACAGCTAACTAAGCTACTTTTAAATGGCAGCCAGTTCCAATAGCCAAAGATAACACCAGCAAAGGGTTAAGTGAGCAGCAGGTAGCGGTTATGCTGCCTCCTGTAGTTTTAAATACATACTGTTGATTATATCTATCATGGAAAGTAATCAAGAAAACAACAAAGACTGTCTCATCTGCCTCTCCTCTGCAGACACAGCTCGCGCTTTGGAACTTTTGGAGGAGTACTGCACTAAACTAAGGAAGCCAGAAGAGCAGCAGCTCAAAACTGCCATTCAGAGAGTATTGGGGATTTTCCAAAGTAACCTGTTTGAAGCTCTTCTCGGTAAGTCTGTGAAACACAACCTAAACATCAAGCAACTGGAATTTTTGGGAAAGTTTCAATCTCAAGCTTGATGCTTTTTTTTGTGATCTTGCTTGATCTGTTAAATGTCGTAACAGCGGACATGCTGATGTAATACTCTCACCAGGGACGTGCACATGATTATAGAGGGGCAGGGGCTCAAAGTCAGAAAAGGGCAGTACGTGTTTGCTTTGCCAAAATTTTTTTCTGGCCTAAATAACACAATATGTAGATTAATTAATGTAAAATAAACAAAGTACTTATAAAAAGCTAACTACTTAGCTGTGTATCCTGTGTAGCTGTGAGTGATATGCAATTGCCATTTATTTTGTGTCAAATTATTGTCAACATGAGTTTATTCACATTATCATAATACTGAGGTTTGGAAAACATGCAATTCAGTTGCAATTCTTAAAAAGCAATGAAACACTGGTTTATTATTAGGCTATTTATTGGAGGGCAAGTGCAAACTAGAAATACAGGCTACACATCTAAATATGTGACAAAACCAAGAAATGACTACCGTGACTGTTAGTAGGAACAGCAATGTTTACAACAGCAGTCAAAATAAACTCAATATCTGGAAGAAGTTTAAGATTTGTGGCACGATAAACAGCCGACCGAGACAGCTGTCAGATTATTCTCAACTGTCATTAACAAGCAGTTAGCTTAAAAAGGACAAATGGACGCTCTTCTGAAATATATGTGGAAGGCGACTTGTTAGCCCCCACAAGGATGTTATGTTAATGGATTATAACTCACAAGTTAGGTTCAAGTTGCTCCACTGTCACATCTCATCTACGTGCGTGATGGAGTTCTGATGAGGCAGTGGCTTCTCTCTCTCTTTCTCTTTCTCTCTCTCTCTCTCTCTCTCTCTCTCTCTCTCTCTCTCTTCAAAATAAGAGCTTTACATTTACCCCCGCTGCGGGGGGCTTTTAATTTGAAAGTAGCGACCGTTCGTAGAGAGAGACAGAGCGGAGCAGCGGACAGAGAAGCGGCTTTAGGCTCAACACACACACAACACCATATTACGAGGAAATACGTACGGTAGATAACCGTGGTGTTTTTATACCGCCGTTTTTTGACATCCCTTTGCACAACAGGAATTTCTTTATTCATTAAAAAACACACAAAAAGGGCACTTTTTAATACGAGGCAAAAAGGGCAGGGGCTCAAGTACCCCTTGGGCCTTATGTGTGCACGTGCCTGACTCTTACACAGGTGTGCCATGACATGGACACAATAAAAGGCATCTCTAAAATGTAAAGTTTAACCCTTCGACATGATGCCATTGATGTTGTAAGTTTTGAGGGGGCATGCAATTGGCATGCTGACAGTATCCACCAGGGTAGTTGCCCTTGAATTTAATGGCCATGGCTCCGGATGAACTTTTTTCACCATCAATTTGGAAACGACCTGAAAAACAATATTAACTGCCCAGATATGAATGTAAACTGTCCAAAAATCAAAGTTTTGTTTCTTTCGTCACTGTTCGATGAATGTAGTTGCATTCACAGTACTTTCAACTGAAAACAGTGCTGAAATATCTCATCAATTAAACATAAACTTTTGTGTTGTCACATTAAACTGCAGTTCACTGTTTAGGGCTTTATTGTCTTCAGAACAGAAACTCTCAATCCTACTGTGTGTTTAGCTTTTCAAGATTACCTACATTAGCTCTGTTAGCTGTAACCCCCTTTAGCCTAACACATGGCAGGACTGCCAACCAGTGCTAACAGCTAAAAAGCTCTCCTGCTCCCAATTTCAATGGGAGTTGGTTGTTTATAATGTACAGTGTTTCCCCTACATACAAACGGCAGCTGTGGTTGTGTACAGAGGGCTGTGTTTTATCTCTGACGTTATATCATTGCGCTTTGGACGCTTCATATCTCAATCAATTAACACACCTACACATGATAGCAAGCGAAATGGCAGGTACATCAGAATCAGAATGAGATTTTTTGCCAGGTAGGTTTTTACACAAACGAGGAATTTGTCTTGGTGCAATGGTGCTTAAAATATACAGTCACACAAAAAATAAAAAGATAAATATATCAATTACACAACAAATATACAAGTCACACAAAAGTCACACAAGATTAAAGAACTTTAAAAAAAAATATATAGATAAATATAGATAAGAAAGATAAGAAAAGATAGGAAAACTGTACAGAAGACGGGAGTGCATTAATGTAATGCATATATATAGGGTGTGTATAAGAGTCAGTGTCAGTGGGGGATTCGAGCCTTGTTAATGAGACCAGCTGCAGACGGGAAGAAACTGTTTTTGTGACGAGAGGTCTTGGTCCTGATGGACCGTAGCTTCCTGCCAGAGGGGAGTGGTTCAAAGAGTTTGTGGCCGAGGTGGGAGGGGTCAGCACAGATGAGCCCAATGAGGCAGGTGTCATCCGCGAACTTCAGTAGTCTGACGAACTGGTGACTGGAGGTGCAGCTTTTGGTGTACAGGGAGAAGAGTAGAGGAGAAAGAACGCAGCCTTTGGGGGAACCGGAGCTGATGATCTGAGGGTCAGACATTTTTCCCCAGCTTCACATGCTGTTTCCTGTCAGACAGGAAGTCCACCTGCAGGTGGAGTCAAGCACAGTGAGCTGGGAGAGCTTGTCCTGCAGCAGAGCTGGGATGATGGTGTTAAACGCAGAAATGAAATCCACAAACAGGATCCTGGTGTAGGTTCCTGGGGAGTCCAGATGCTGGAGGGTGAAGTGCAGGGCCATGTTAACTGCATCATCTACAGAACTGTTGGCTCTGTAGGCGAACTGCAGAGGGTCCAGGAGTAGGTCCGTTATGGCTACAGGTGGGAAAGCACAAGGCGCTCAAAAGACTTCATGACCACAGAGGTGAGGGCAACAGGTCTGTAGTCATTTAGTCCTGTGGTCCTTGCTTTTTTGGGGACAGGGATGATGGTGGATGACTTGAAGCAGGCTGGCACATGACATGTCTCCAATGAGGTGTTGAAGATGTCCGTAAACACCGGAGACAGCTACTCAGCACAGTGCTTCAGGGTGGATGAAGAGACGGAATCTGGTCAGGCTGCTTTGCGGGGGTCCTGCCTCTTAAAGAGCCTGTTGACGTCCCTCTCTTGTAGGCAGAGAGTCGTTGCTGTGGTGGAGGAGGAGGGATTCACATAGGTGTGAAGTTGTGGAGTGGCCCTGGCTCCTGCTGAGCTCGGGGGGAAGGGACTGGTGAGGTGGGGCTGTTGAGGTGTGTCACAGGAAGGGGTGGGTAAAAAAAAAAAAAAAAAAATCGATTCATCAAAGCATTGCAATATATTTTTTCCCAATTCAATATCGATTCATAAAATCCTCTGAATCGATTCGGGCAAGCGAACACCTGCTGTCCCTCGCCGGACCTCTCGGTCCCCGCCTCAAGCAGCTGGAAGTGTCTCGCCCGCAACCTCACTCGAGGGTCGGAGGGTGATGCGCCGCGGAAACACCGTCGGAGCTGCGGAGGCGGGTAGCCAATGTCTGACGCACCGCTCTTTCGGAGACTGTAAACTCCCAGCACAGCCGGTCTCACCCTGGCCACTGCACCGTGCACCCGCGAGTAGCACTCTCCTCCGGGGAGAGAGGGGGGGTCAGTGTCAACGTTTTACCCCCTCGCGTCTAGCCGGTGGGCGGAGGGACGGCGGTCATGTCTATGTTGATGTCAGACAAAAATGTACCATGCAGTCCCAGAAACAATGGCACTTTCTCAGCTTAACTATGGTTGCACTATTTTATAACTATACACATGGAGTACCTTTGTTTACATTTCAATTCGAACTAGAACTTCCTAGAGGAAAGATTTATAATTTAAGAGGACTTTTTTTAATAAAAAAATTATCAACAGGTACTCTAATGAATTATTTGTTTATTACTACTTATCACTGAATCGATATCGAAGCATTTAAGTCAGTATTGAATCGTATCAATATTGAATCGAATTGCGACCTAAAGAATCGAAATCGAATCGAATCGTGAGGTTCTTAACAATACCCAGCCCTAGTCACGGGGGAAGGTATCAGAACTGCTCCTTTGTCTGTCGAAGCGGCAGTAGAACTCATTCAGCTCATTTGCCAGGCGCAAGTCGTTGATGGAGTGGGGGTTTTGGGCTTGTAGTTGGTTATCTGTCTGAGCCCCTTCCAGACAGAACCAGAGTCATTGGCTGAGAACTGTTGTTGAAGTTTCTCAGAGTACTGTCGTTTAGCTTCTCTCACCAACTTCCTAAACTTGTACTTAGACTCCTTAAACTTGTCCTTGTCTCCACTCCTAAAAACTTGCTCCTTCTGCAATCATAACTGTCTGGGTTTGGCTGTGAACCAGGGTTTGTCTACTTTCAGTAGTCTGGATGAGTCCTTCTTACAGTCAGACTTGTCTGACTGTATGAAGGAATCAGGTGGACCATGGCGTGGTCAGAGAGGCCCAGTGCGGCACAGGGGACAGCGTGATAAGCTCTGCTGACTGTAGGGTAACAATGATCCAGTATGTTCTTCTCTCTGGTCGGGCATTTGATGAACTGTTTGTATTTAGGAAGTTCATGATTGAGGTTTCCTTTGTTAAAATCAATAGATAAATTGTGTTCATTATTTCAGTCTTTACAATTCTAACAACGAATTTGCATAGAAACGAACAAAATATATAAGATGAATGGCAAAAAGTGACTAAACTAAAACTAAAAATTATGAAAGGGGGAAATACTGCCCCGCATACGTTTGATGATGCTTTAAGTACATATGAAAGTGTCAAACATTCATCTAAGATGAATTAGGTGTTTACATTTTTTAACATCATAAAAATTGACAATAAAATTGTATGTAAGCTAATTGTGGCTACAAAACTATTGCAGTTTCACAGAGTAAAGCTCTTTCAAGTTGATGTATTTCTAATTAAAAATGAAGTTTTGATAATTTTCCCTTCCTTGTTCTTAAGACAATTCGTGGAGCGCTGTAGTTAAAATGTTTGCAAATGTTTCGGTTTTTAGTAAGGCTAATAAAGTTGTAATAATTGACCACATTATTTCTGGATCTCAGCAGCCCTCTAATTTACCTCACTGTGTATGATGATTGTCACTGAAAAAACCTGGATTTGCTTTTGTCTCACCAATAGTATATTGAAAATGCAAGAAATTAAACTAATGTCAAATGTCAAACATCAGCAGGAACAAGCTAAAATCTGGAATCAAGTTAGTGCATATTACATTGTCATGTGTTAAAATAAGTGTTGAATAGCTCTATAATATAATAAACAGCTATTTAATCCCATCTTCAATTTATATTAACAGTAATCACTGTTAAAAAGTGTTTGGTCAGGCACCCATGTCTTTCCTCCCTCTGCTCATGCAGTAAATGAGAAAAGACATCTTCTTGTATCCCTATCCATTTTTTCCAATCAGGACAGAGAACTCCATAAAGATGTGGTCCTGTCTGCTTGTGAATATGCAGAGAGCAGGATCCTCCTGTTTGCTGCTATGTCAGGCTATTACTGCTGCATGTTTCTGTGGTGATTTTAGAGTAGAAGAATGAGATTGCTAACTGCAAAGTGCACAGGTTGCAGAGCCGGCCCGAGGCATAAGCGAACTAAGCGGCCGCTTAGTAAAAAAAAAAAAAATGCATCTGTGCCCAGAGGGACAGTAGTTCATATCTGTCACTGTATTAATCCAAATTATAATGTAACATTATAGTGTGACATTTGTGTCAATAAATGTCAAGCATAGGTGACTCCGCAGTGGTGGGAGGGTGGCCCCAAATCAAATTCTGCTTAGGGCCCCCAAAAGGCTTTGGCTGGCACTGACAAGATGTTAGCTAAAACAACAACGCTTAAGGCAGATCTCTCTTGTACACAGTCAGAATTGCTATCAGTCTAATAGCAGTTGCATGGATCTATATCATCTAAGGCCAACTTTGCCTCCCGTCATTTTTATCAGTGATGAGTTAGAGGCTCAGTAACCACTCAGGCTAACAGCCACTTGAGGGTTGACACACTGCAGCAAATTTTGGAGATGAGACTGTAGCAGCAGCTGAGATACTTAGCAGGAGTGAGACAGGTACAGTAGGACAGCAGTCTGCCTATGTAAGCCAAGATGCAGACTTTGTCACTGTTTCAGTAAATAAGTCTCTCTGCAATGAGTATACCAGGAGCTGTTGAGGGTGAAATGTGCTAAATAATCAGTTTTTCCCACAGAATGACTTTAAATGTGGTAGTGGTGGTGGCGGCAGCAGTGGTGGCGGTGGGGTAGTTGATAAAAAAGGGCAATGATAGTATTTTCTTTCCCCAATTTTGGCTTTGTTGACTGAGTCGATACCTCAGTACCCCTCCTTGTGCTAATATACATCTCTCATACCTCACTGATGGATACAACTGCAGGCCGGTAATTGTAGTATTGTATGTTGATTTGTTTTTTGATATTGTTGTTCTAGCTAGTTTAGTTTAGTTTAGTTATTTGTATTTTGTTGTTTGTTACCTGTTGTGTAATGTTGATTGAATTGTTTTTACATGTTTTACATATTTTTATTTGCAATGGGTTCCATAACATTACTAACTAACTGACACATGCTTCACTCCATGCAAAATCCAAAAGAAAAAAGGTCCTGAATATATCATTGATTTAATTGTGTTCCTTGACAAACATTCTTTCATTCAGTTATCACTATTTTCCTTTCCTGTTCTTATGTTTGAAATCAGGTGATGGTCCAGAATAAATATTTTGTAGATGATAAATATTAACCATCTGGACAAACTCCATTAGGAGTCTTTTTTCATTTAATGTGTGGATTACATGTTATAATCTCTCCCCCTGTTTGAATGCTTACATAATATCCTGCAACAGATGTTCTCCAGGAAAACCCTCATATCTTGGATGCATAATACTGTGCATAAAAAAATTCACTTCCATTGGACCACAAGGTCTCTGTAAAAAGTCAAATTTGATTATTGTTCATTGTTGACCAATATAGTGAGCCACCTAGTTAACTGTCATTTATTCATCAAATTTATCAGGATATTTTAAGTTGTAGTGATAGAGAGCAGTGATACATGTTTGCTTAATGTTTGAGATATAGTTTTGTAAATGTATAGAACTTCACCCAATTCCATTTTCATGGTTTCTTGTTTGTATTTTAGAGATTATTGCAAGGCTGTGTTAGTATGATGCAGAGTGGTTATTCGTTAGTCTTTACTACTCAATAAAGATAGACCCTTAATGTCTTACCATTTCCTCTGGCAGTGATGAGGAACAATAGGTCTATGCAATGCAGTCTAACACACTAACAACTTTGCAATGGAATAAATGCCTCCTGAAATAGATGTAATCATCTTACAAAGCATTAGGTGCTGTCTAATCTGGCCAGTGGCGTGGGTGCCCCAGCTAAACCCCACACTGCAGAGTGAATCTGTGTGTGGATTAACCCATTCATCATCCCTACTACTCTTCAGTCACTCATTTGCTCAATAGAAGACTTAGTGATCTGTTTACAGCACAAGCTTTATACTTACTTTGATTCACAGGGAAACAACTGTTAACAAATGTGTTTATTGATGTTTCAAGCTTTACATACTTAAACACACTTACAGAATTTTTCTTATTAAAAGCTTTAAATTCTTTTGTTCCATATATGAGGAAAAAAAGGCAAAAAAAGAGAATCAGCATGAACAGAGAACCAGCAAGGTGGTTCCATATTCTTATGACAGTGTCAAAGGTCCGAAAGTTAAAATAAATGATTGGATAAATAATAATAATATTGATTATTATGTATAAATAAGATTAAGTAAAATTACCATGATGATTGATACTTATGAAATGAAGACATAACAAAAACAAAAACACACCCTTTTACTTTCGAGGGTCCAGGCCTGTAGGTGCCTATATGATGCTGAATCACCTAGGTGTCCTGTAATGTTAGTCCAAAGTAAGTAATTAGTGGTTTCCACCTCTTCTTTAATAAGGCCATGTCAAGGTTGAGCTTTGCCGTTATTTTTTCCATTGTGTATACTCTGATAAGTTGCTCTTTCCAATGGTCTATGGTCGGGGGTAATGGCTTACACCAGGACATAGTTATCATCTTTTTTGCCACCATTATGAGGATTTTGAGTAGGTAAATGTTTTCTTTACATAAAAAGTCATAGAGAAGCACTCCAAGAACAAAGATCAGTGGGTCATTATTTATGTTAATTTGTAAGATGTTAGAAAGTTCCGCCTGGATCCCCTCCCAGTACATTTTCAGTTTAGGACAATCCCAGAAAATGTGTGTGTGATCTCCAATTTGTCCGCATTGTCTCATTGTCTTTGGAGATGATAAATGGAGTTTTGAAAAAGCGGAGATTCACTTTCCATTAGAATTCTTTCCATGTGGGGCTGGTCAGTTTATGCCCATTCTCACACACTTGTTCCCAAATTTGGTCTTCAATCACAACATTCATTTCTAATTCCCACTTTTCCTTTACTCCAAGAGAGCTCCCTGTTACAATTGTCTGTAGTAATTTATAGTGATACAATTTTTTTTACCATCCCCTTTTTTTATGATCTTGATGAAAAAAAGTTCTAAATAAGAAGGCTGTAATGTACGAGACTGCCATTCTTTATGTGAAGTCAGATAGCTTCTCAATTGCAAAAACCTGTAGAAATCTGTGGATATCAAACCAGATTTTTCCTGTAAATGGTTAAATGACTTCAGGGTTTCACCATCAAATAAGTCATCAATAAAAATAAGGCCCTTATTTTCCCAGTCTTTAAATCTTGAATCAAAATGTCTAGGTTTGAAATCTATTATCTCGGAAATTTTCATTGCCTCCAGATATTTGACATTTTGTTCTTTGTCCATATTTCATTTGAGCATAATGGTAATACTTGTAGTGAGACTCCAGGGCATGAATTTTGCTCTAAAGATAGCCATGTTGTTTCTTTATTTTGTTTCAACCATTCTACTGCCCCGTGTAATTGTGCAGCCCAATAATATAATTTAAAATTTGGTACATTTAGACCACAGCGTGCTTTACTGCTGGTCAAGTGTGTAAATTTGATTCTGGGTTTCTTTTTCTGCCAAATAAAAGAAGAAATCATTTTTTGTAACTTTTTGAATTTAGTTGCTTAAATCCAAATAGGAAGAGACAGAAACATATATAACAGTCTTGGCAGACTGTTTGTTCTGACTGTCTCAATCCTACCAAAGAAGGATAGTGGCAATATTTCCCATTTTCCCAGGTCCTTTCGTATCTGTTCTATTAATTTCCCATAATTCAAATTGTACAGTTGAGAAGCATCGGAGGAAATGGTTATTCCCAAGTATCGAAATCCCTGAGGTGACCAGTTAAATTTGACCTCATCAGATAGTTCTGATAGCCAGCACCCGTTCAACATCATGGCCTCAGATTTCGATTTGTTGACTTTATAGCCTGAGGCCTCACCAAAGTCTTTCAAAAGTTTTAAAAGTTCAGGTATAGAAGTGCTGGGATCCTTAATGTACAAAATGACATCATCTGCATGATAATTTGTGCTCTTTTGTCTTGTCTGATATACCAAGAATCGATGGGTTCCTTCTGATTCTGAACTTACTTCTGAACTCTTGAAGTGGGGTTTTTATATAGGACTTCGAACCATTCGATAAATGTTTCATCAAATCCCATTTTACTTAAGACATGCTCCAGAAACAGCCAGTCCACCCGATCAAATGCCTTCTCGGCATCAAGACCGAGAAGCATTGATGGGTGAGACTGTGATCGGGCGGTTGATATTATATTAAGCATGTGCCTAATGTTGTTTATTCCCAGTCTTCCAGGTATAAAGCCCGTCTGATCTGGGTTAATCAACTTATTGATGATCTTCTGGAGTCTTCTTGCTATCATAGCACTCAATATCTTTGCATTGTCATTGCCTAACAAACTTATTGGCATATATGAGGCACAATGTGTGGGCTCTTTCCCTTCTTTGTGTATGACCGAGATGACTGCTTCTCCCCATGTTCTAGGTGGGTCTCTAGCATTCAGCGCATAGTTATATACTCTATACTAGAAGGGGAACGATCTCGGCTTGAAAATATTTATAGAACTCCCCGGGAAACCCGTCCGGGCCCGGCGATTTGTTGTTTTTGAGCTTTTTAATGGTGTTTTTTATTTCCTCTTCAGTGATAGTTTCAGCTATAACTTTAGATTCATTTTGGTCCAGTTTGGTAAGGTTAATTTGTTGGAGAAATTGTTTAATTTTTTCTGATTTATTGGGGGAGGTTGTTGAGTCATAAAGTTGTTCATAATACTTAAAAAAAGCGTTGGCTATTGCTTTGGGATGGGACACCAAATTTTTTGAGTCCGGGCATGTAACCTTTTGTATTGTTCGGCTTGCTTGTGCTTTTCATAATTGGAAAGCGAGCAGCCTACTTGCTTTGTTCCCTTGTTCGTAATACTTTTGATTAGTGAAGCGTAAGGCCCCCTCTGCTTTGTATGTTAGTAAATCATTTAATTGCTGTCTACATTTACTTAGCTCTATGAAGATAGTGTTATAAGTTGTTTTTTTGTGTTCTGTCTCTAATTTCTTAATTTGTTCTTCTAATAATCTTTGATCTTTTTCATGTTCCTTTTTTAATTTAGAGGATAATGATATAATTTTGCCCCTCAACACTACTTTCGCTGTGTCCCACAAGGTGGAAGGGGAGACTTCGTTGTTGTCGTTTGTGTCTAAGAAATTAGTTTTTTAGCACTTTTTTTAGCACTTCTTTCTGCTGTGAAATGCTGGGGGCGTGTCAGTTAGAGGCGCTGGAACCACGCCCATGCGGCGGGGGGGGGACACATCATGTTAATGACGTCGGTGTCTCCCCAGGTGTTCCCAAGGTGTTCCCCTTGTCTATCTAAACCCGCGACAGTTTATAATCATACGGATGCTGTTATAATGTGTAGCGATTGAGATCCTGACCCACCAAACATCCTGGAAAGTGACGGAGTGAAGTTTTTCGCGCTAAATTACATAATTATACATAATCACCATAAGTAAACAGGACGCTGTCTGACTCTGTCACTCGCGGGGATGGAGGCTGTTTTCTGGGGGAAAGTTCCCTGAAGTCTCGGTCAGGAGGGCTGGCGGTTGCCATAATTTATTTTCGTCAAACACTCGGTGAGTTAAACACTCTTGTGACACGCGTGACAAACGCAGTTTTCTGAGCAGAAATGTGAGGGAGAGTCGATAGGACAGGCAGAGGACGGACAGGAGGACAGAGCTTCTCCACATACAGCTGTGGTTTTTGTTTTCCTCATATAAGTTGCCAAAGACAGTTACAGTTACTACGTTACTTTTGTTCGGTCATGTAACGTTGCTTTGTGGGACATTTCTCTGTATTTAGTTGAGTGAAGGACCTGTGCAGTTATCAGACTGTCAGACCGACATGCCCTCGCTCCGTGCCTCCGGATTAAGCCTGATTTATGCTAGGCGTAGCTACGTCGTCGAAGCAGACCCCACGCGGACCCTACGCCGTAGCCTGACGTGCGCCTCCAAAAAATGAGAAGGGTCTAGCTGCAGCCGCAGCCAAGCCAGAGCCGCTACAAACCACGCCCATTACAAAACACGCCCCCTACAAAACACGCCCATACAACACTACGTGGCTGTGGAGGCCCAGAGCACTTATAAAGCAAACACAAAGGAAACAAAGCAATAACCAGATCATTTTTAACAACTTTAATGGTTGATTCACAACATTAAATGCTTTTCAATGCAAACAATGTGCTTGAAACAATAAATATATACAAAAATAGAAAGTTAAGTAATAAAAAAAATTTAAGATTGGGATAAAAGATTAATCTGATAAAAGATTATATAGGACTGCTAAATCTGGTGCATGCATCTTTTCATTTTTTATATAAGTGACTAATGTATGTGCACAAGGTTATTTTAAACTCAATAAAATAAAATATTTACAATAATAATAATAATTAGTAGTAGTCAATTCAATTAAAATAGGTTGTTTCCACCAGCCGTTTTTCTAAGAGCCACACTGTCACAGAGCTTGGCCTACTACATCAGATGCCATAATTATCACTCTAAGGTGATGATTTCTTATGGGTTAACAGAAAAGATTGCTCGCCCTTTGACACAAATAAAATGTATTTATGTATTTATAAATATGACCATACACAGGTCTTTAAAATATGTACCTCAAAACACAAAAGTTGAGACAAATGAATTAGCCAGCAACAACTTTTATTGGCAATAAAATAAAACATTATCATTTCACAGACTATTTTTTAATTCATCCTACATACATACTAAAGCATCTTCAAAAACTCCTCAGAGTCCAGAGCTCTTCTTAGTTTTTCAGCATATTTTTCTAGTTGCTGTAGAGCCTCCTTGCTCATGTTGTTTGTCATGTAATGAGCCAACAGCCGTTTTTCACTGATGAGACAAAATGGAAGAAAATAGTGATTAGTAAAAGGAAATTCACACGGAAAGGCTGTCATAAACAATGTAAAAAACAATACTTATAGGTATTAGCACTCTCCTTATGTATGTAGCATACCTCAAGTCATACTGCAGTCCACATTGATACACTTCTGTCGCTCTGTCAATGGAAAATGCATGGAATGCTGAAAGGGCATGGACTGTTGCATGTGTCATGAGGTGAACAAAAGGACATCTTTCATTTAGACATTTAAGTTGTCTGTCATGTTGCAGTTAACAATATATTAACCATAAGTTAAAGACTGACAATAATAACATTTATACAAAATGTTATTATAATAAATAAAAAAGTTTCATAATTTACCTCTGGCAGAAGCACATCCATAACAAATGCCACGTGATTGTGACATCTGGTTGTCTGTGCTTCAACCAGGCTTGTCAAGAAGCCCAGCACTCTGTCCAGCTGCTCATCCTCCACAAAGAAAATGATCACCCTGCCCTTTGATGTTGCCCATGAGGATGTAACTTTTCATGCGATGACCGCCTGTAAATATATATATTTCTTAGGAGAATGCTCAAAATAAATGTACGAACACTAGGCTAACAGAAAATGTTTCACTTAAATCATTCATTTAACATATTTTGACCAAAATTAGTTACACTATGTGACTTAAATTCCATTTTCAAACTCACTTCAAGATGTTGCAGTAGACCATTATCCTGAGTGATGAACGTTACATGAAGGTCACTAGTGACTTTTCTATGGTGTTCAGCTTGCTGAGCCCTTTCCTAAAATTTGATCAAACAGCATTCAGATGTTAAACGTAATTATTCTGGTTAAGTATATCAAATAAGATTTGTTGTTTGTTGATCCTTTGCATGTCCTTACCACAAGCCTGTCGAAAGATGCGTCTTCACTCAGGATCCCAACGTCTCTGGTTGTGGTGACCACATCATGTTAGTCCATGCTGTCATTATAGTCCTTAATCAAGACACACAAAGTCCTGGCTTAGTGCACAGCTGTAAACACTGGATATGTTGTTCTCTTGGGTTAATCTTCACTCACATTAACATGCTCTCTGGGTGGAAAGCTGTAAGGCCTCTTACTGTACATGTGGTCGGTGTCCTGTGGAATCTGAGGAAAGCAAACCATAATTGTGTCAGTTTGTTTTATAGGGATCCAGGTAGGATTGACATTTGCACTTAAAATTATCGCACCCCCATTGCAAATTAGGTTTATTGACAAAATGTACTTTCTGCTTTTTACAATAAACAAATCAAACATGAAAAAAATAAAATCGATTCAAGAATACATCTGTCATTTTTGCAATAAATGTATTTGTATGTCACTTTCTGACATGCACTTAAACGTCACCGTTAACAAATCTCTAGCCAGTACAGTTATTTGAAGTGATATAAAACATTACCCTATTTTTTAATGTTTTTGTGTGTCAAAATAACACATTGATATGTTGAGTTAAATGACAATATTCTGCGTCTACGTGCCGTGTTCCCTCAATAGTTCTGTTATCATCCCTTGCTCAGTCATTAATCTGATTTTCATAACGTAAAAGACGACGCTTACGCACATTTTCAGTGTATCGGTTTGACGAAATGTGTTTTTTTTTACAAATAGTCCGGTGTCTTTGAAAAACAGTCATTAATGCTCTTTCTGCCTGATAAAAGACGTCTCAAACATTAAATTAAACGTCAACATCTTCCCAAAATGTAAACGACCTAACCTGAAACGGCATCTCCATCTTGTCTGCCTACAGGCGCTGCTGACAACTGCGGTTGGCAAACGTACGGTTAAAATGACATTAAGTGTTCAATGTTTACAACTCCTAACCGGGAACTTAAAAATAATAAAAATGTGTCTCACCTGAACTGCCATTGCCGTCTTGTCTTCGCTGCATTTGCCTTCTTCTTCTTCTTCTTCTTCTTCTTTGACTGCTTGCATTTGCTGCTGTGAGTTTAATCGTCCTTCCCGGCCACCGTAGCAACATGTAGGCGTAGTTTGTAGGGGCGTGGTTTGTATGGGGCATGGTTTGTAGTGGCTTCGGGGGTCGCAGTGGCTGCAGTTGGGTATTATTGCAAAAAATCCTGACTACGCGTCACATCGACGCGTCGAGACGCGAACGGCAAGGACTGTGATTGGTCCGCTCAGAATGTCATTTCCGGCAGTTGCTTTTCCGGTCAACAGTATAACAACACTGCCATTTTTAAAGTTTTTGTGGTACGAGCGGCACGGAAAAAATGGACCAGGCAGACGAGAGAATTATCTCCGAAAACACCCGCTCCATCTCACTTGCCATTGTTTACTGTCTGACCGGAAGAAAACCAAGGACTCCGATATGAACCCCCCGAAACCAAACAAAGACACAGCCACACCCCCCCGAGCGGCTTGGTGGTGAATTTCAGAACAACTCGTTCCCTCGACGCAGAACTCGAATGCTCAATGACGGCGTATGGTCGACGACGTAGCTACGCCGTCGCCTCGACGCAGAAGCATAAACCAGGCTTTATCCGTTCACACTGGGACGGCTCACCAATAATGCAGCCCTGATACTACCGCCACATACCGCTGGTGGGAGCCGCCGTCAGCGGGACGGAGAGGGTCAGCTGCGCCGGCGGCCACATTATGCTGGTGGCACACGCCGTCAGCAGGACGGAGAGGGTTGGCTGCGGCGTGGCGGCCACATTATGCCGGTGGCACTCGCTGTCAGCGGGACGGAGAGGGTCAGCAGTGGCCACATAAGGCCGGTGGCACTTGCTGTCGGCGGGAGGAGAGGATGCAAGCCGGGGACGGAGAGGGTCGGTTCGTGAGGGTCCCAGTGACCAGCGTCAACGGACTCTGCAGAAATCCAGACATTAGCTGGTGATAGTTGCTGAAACTATCAGGGGTAAAGTGGACACTGCAGAGACGGGTGTTGGTGGTGATGTTTAACTCCCCACAGTAACGTTAGCTCCTCTTGACAAAATCAATCCACCGTTTCCTTACGTTGTCATCCGAGGAAAAACTTAAATAAGCTAACAGCGCCGTCACCCTGCACACTGTGGCATCCAGGGAAGATGCAGAGCGATGTGGAGGAGACATGACTGGTTAGCTGACTGGTTGGCTGGTTAGCTAGCTGCAAACTATTGTAAGCAATGCTATCCAAGACTGGAGAGCGAGTGGGAGAACCGCTGAAGCTGACGCGCTGAACGTATTTATACCACTTCCACAGCAGGGCCGGGTTTATGCAAATCATGGCCGCGTTAGATTTGCATGATTTCTGATCCGCCAATTAAATCCTGAACGCAGAAATGTCGAAACAGTTTGTACGCCTAGCTCCAAAATTAAATTCTAAATGGTCGAATGGCTTTTACATGTTTTAAGTAAACACATTTATGACCTGTTTAATGTGTTTAGAAGAAAATGGCGGATTTTGCTTTACATGGACTTTAAAGTCCAAAAAACGCACTATTATTGATCTCGGCGGCGCTGTTGGCTTCAGCTTCGGCGTTATGGCCCTGTGAGCCCTCCCCAGATATATGTTCATATCTTCCTGCAATTTCAGAGTTGACTTAAAGAAATTAGTTATGAACGAAATCATCTCTTTACCCTCTGCTTCTTCAGGTATTACATACACTCTGATGTTGTTCCTGCGGAGCCTGTTTTCCAGGTCATCTTGTCTGGCGGTTAGCTTTGCATCTTTACTTAGCAGGTAAGCTAGCGCTCTTTCTTGCCGCAAGCCCTGGTCTTCGGTGTTACTCACTCTGGTTTCGGTAGTGGTCAGCCTCTCCTCAAGTGTGTCTATCCGCTGTTTAATCTCAGCCATTGACGTCTCCATCCGTGTCTGGGATTCTTGAATTTGTCATTGTGCCTCCCCGGACTCTTGTCTGAATTTTCGGAGCTCTTTTAGCATTAGCTGTTCGGCCCAAGACTCAATGTTGGCTAGGGTTGCCAACTGTCCCTTGAAAAACGGAATCGTCCCGTATTTAGAAACAAAGTTACGCGTCCCGTATTGAGCTTAAAAGGGACACACTTTGTCCCGTATTTCCTTGAGAATCAAAATGGTCTTTAAAATGTCAATGGAATCAATGAATGACGGCGTTTTATATGAAAATATATGGTAATCTTACTGCCAGCCCTCTCCTGCTCTGTGACCAATGAGCCGACAGCACACTCACACACGAGAATAACAATGCAGAATCCAGCTCTTCTCATTGGTCGAGGTACTGTTGCTCGCAAGAAGATACCGGAAGACAAGAGACTGAGGCAACTGGCAAAACAATCCAGCATGGCTCACAACGACACAGGTTCACAGGACACTGCAGACGGTATGCCTTCCACCATGAGCAGTAACGTTACTCCCCCGAGAGAAAAAGAAAAGGCAGCAAAAATACAGACTCGAATGAGAAAAAGAAAACGTGGCTGGAAAAAGTGTAGATAATGTCTGCTGGCGCACTTTTTCTGTAGGCCATGGTGAACTGTTTGACGTGAAACAGCATGCATCTAGTGGTCTACACGTGAGGGACAACCAGGTGGACCCTTGACTGGTTTGTTGTCCACCAGGCAACACCAGAGGCAGATATGGTATGTAGGTGGTCCCTTATTTATTTTTCAGGGAGTTGGCAACCCTACTGTTGGCTAACTTAGCATCGAGTGTTAGCTGCTTTTGTGTCGTCTTCGGATCATCGTTTTTCCCGGCTCTGGTGTCCTTTTTAGTCTGTTTTTGGCTTGAGCTCATTTTTCGTGGTCACTTTAAAGTTGTGAGTGGGATATGGTTGGTTTTCAGGCTATTTTAAACTGAAATCGGGCAGAGCGCTCTGTTTAGGCGTCTGACTTGGGCATGGCCGGAACCGGAAGTCCCTCAGTGTGCTTTTAAAGTACTAATGATTTCTCAGCAGTCATTGTCATTATTGTCAGGGTGTCATTATTTTTTAACACGCTATAAATTGCAATATATTCCTAACAGTGAATATAACATAATGAGTCATTCATAACAATATATTTGTTTGAAATGCATGTTGGTTCTGGGACACATCCTCACTCACACTTACACACTTACATTCATGACCTCTGACAGATGTAGCACATTCCATGAGAAAGACGAATCCTGGGATGAACCCTACAGTGGTGATGATCTGGGTTTTCAACTAAAGCCATCAGTTGGCAAAATTTGAGTGTTGTTACTTTTATCAATAATTGACATTTGTGTTGTCAACTCTGAAATGAAACATTGTATTATATTATATTATATTTCCAAAATCTTAGAGGGAACGCAGCTAAGGTGGTTACTAATGGCATTGCCACTAGCCTTGTTTGTTTTACTCTGTGGTTGGTTAGCAACAGTTAATAACTAAGAGCAAATTAGGAACTTTATTTTGTGGCCAATCATATATGCAGAAGTGCACATTCCTAGATTGGTTTGTAACTGAAAAGTTTCAATCAGATAAGATTTGTCGGTGTTAATATAATAGTCATTGTTTTCGTTATCAGTTGTGTTTTGTCAGTCCTAGTGGATCACTAACTCTGTGGCATCACAGCAATCACTAGCCTTACTTCCCTTACATGAAATGATCCTAATGAGTTCCACACGGTGAGGTTCCTCTTTGTCCTCAGAGTTTGAATTTGGGATCAAAAGAGAGCACTGTTTCCCTGAGTTGAGTTGATACAGGACCATCAAGGAACTTAGGAATTGGAAATGGGCAGGCCCTTTCAAAAATACTTGGCAGGGGATTGGAAGACCCATCTGTCACATCACAGGCCAACTTCAACCAATCAGATCAACAAACCATATGATGTTGTAGGAGTGCGCTACCAGTGGAGCATCTTGGTAAATCAAACACTTGACACTTGAAAAAATGTTGTTTTTAACTCTTCTTTCAGTAAATAAAAAATCCAGTTCTGATTTAAATTAAATTATAACAACATCAATGCACCTATGGCCATGAACTTTGGGTCATGACCGAAAGAATAAGATCCCGGATACAAGCGGCCGAAATGAGTTTCCTCCGCAGGGTGGCAGGGCGCTCCCTTAGAGATAGGGTGAAGAGCTCTGTCACCCGGGAGGAGCTCAGAGTAGAGCCGCTGCTCCTCCACATCGAGAGGAGCCAGCTGAGGTGGCTCGGGCATCTGTTTCGGATGCCCCCGGGACGCCTCCCTCGGGAGGTGTTCCTGGCATGTCCCTCCAGGAGGAGACCCCGAGGAAGACCCAGGACACGCTGGTGTGACTATGTCGCCCAGCTGGCCTGGGAACGCCTTGGGGTCCTCCCGGAAGAGCTGGAGGCAGTATCCGGGGAGAGGGAAGTCTGGGTGTCCCTGCTCAGGCAGCTGCCCCCGCGACCCGGCCCCGGATAAGCGGATGAAAATGGATGGATGGATGGATCAATGCAGATCATCAAAATACCTTCCACCCCATTTCCACACAGTCATTAATAGAATAGAGCTATAAGATATTAATGTGATTAATACTTAATAAAAGGAGACCACCAGCCAGAATATGTGTCATGGGATGATGGTCAAAGATGTCAGCTGATGTAATGTATGAGACAGAGATCCACTGAGACCAGCTGCAGTCGAGAATTTTTTAACTCTGTAGTGTTTTGAATGTTTTTTGTAAAGCCCTCTGTACCTCTGTAGGATAAGATTAGTCAGATGTTTAATTTTAATATTAGTAGTTATGTTTCTCCGGATAAAGGCCCAGCAAGAAAAGCTTAGGGTCCAATGATATTGATTTGGAAACAATCTTTTCGATTATGACTCTTATCTCTTCCCAGAATTTAATAATTATCCTACACTGCCAAAGACAATGATATAGTGTTCCTCTGTCTTCTGTATATTTTGCGCATATGTCTGGTATTTTCGGGTCATATTTATTCAATTCTACCGGCGTCATATACGTCCGCATTAACCATTTATATTGTATTATTCTAAGGCGCGCATTTATGGATGCAGAATGAGCATTGGCGCATGCGGCTTCCCAGTCTTCCTTGGAAATATCTGTTTGTATGTTGTCCTTCCAGGCCCTTAACTTATATGTTGAGTTCTCACTTGAAAATGATATCAACAAGTTGTAGAGTTCTGATATTGCACCCTTTCTTAGACAATTGTTTGTTACAATTTTTTCTAGTTCCGTGTAACAGGGTTTAGAAAGTACATTGTTTTGGTTTGTTTTAACATAATTTCTAAGCTGAAGGTACTTAAAAAAATGTTTTCTATTGAGGTGATATCTAGCTTTTAGTCCATCAAAGGACATCAAATCACCCGAGCTCGTTGTGTACAGATCTTGAATTGTTCCAAGTCCCTTGGTTAACCATAATTTAAATGTTGCATCTGCCCTTCCTGGCACAAAAAACTGATTACCCCATATTGGAGTAAATTGAGATAGTGATTGTGGTTCGTTCAAGTATTTCTTCACCTCATACCAAATCTTTATCATATGTTTTACAATTGGTTTCTTAGTTTGTTTACAAAGCTTTTGTACAGTGTCTAAATAAATGTATGAAGGGAGAGATAGATTTAAGCCATAAGATTCCATTTTGGCCCAGTGAGGGGCATTATCCATTGAAAAATAAAACATAACAGACCTCAGTTGTGCAGCCCAATAATACCACATCAAGTTCGGACATTGTAGGCCCCCCCGGTCAAATGGTAAGTACAATAAAGACAAGCGTAGTCTTGCCCTGCGGTTGTTCCATAGAAAACCAGCAAATAATTTTTTGACTTTTGAGAATAAATCTGTAGGTGGCGGTAACGGGATGTTCTGGAATAAATAAAGCAGCTTTGGCAAAGTATTCATTTTTAAAATATTAACTCTGCCCATTAAGGACACTGGTAGCGACATCCACCTGTCGATTGACTCATTTATTTCCGCCATTAAAGGATCATAGTTGGCACAAGCTACCTGTTCTAATCTAGGTACAATGTGTATTCCCAAATATTTGAATTGATCCACAACATTGAACTGGATTGCTTTAGCTATTGGATTCTTCCTTTCATTTGAATTAAGTAGTAATATAGAGGATTTGGTATGATTCACTTTATACCCTGAGATATCGCCAATGATTTTATCAGTTGTATCAGAGCTGGGATTGATTTACCTAAGTTGGATATAAGTAAAATTACTTTGTCTGCGTACAGGGCGATTCTGTGCTCTACTGGTCCTACTGTAATTCCGCAAAACAGTGGATGAGAACGTATTGCTATAGCAAACGGTTCTATTGCTAGTGTGAATAACAAGGTCGAAAGAGGGCAGCCCTGTCGGCATCCTTTGTTAATATTTATTGGTTTTGAGATATTTCTGTTCGTTAAAATTTCTGCTGTAGAGTTATTGTATATGACCTGCACCCATTTAATAAAAGAAATTTCCACAACCAAATCTTTCCAAAACATTGAAGAGATAAGGCCATTTGACCCTATCAAAGGCCTTTTCGGCATATAATGATAATAGGGCCGTATCCGGTTTATCTTCATTATAGTGAATGATATTCAGTATTCTCCTGACATTATGGAAGCCTTGTCTTCCTGATATGAATCCATTTTGGTCCTTATTTACAATATTTGGCAGAATTCTCTGTAATCTAATTGCTAGAAGCTTACATATTATTTTAAGGTCCGAATTTATGGAAGTTAAATCAAGTCATTAATCAAGAGCATAGATTTTCAGTTTGAGAGCATGATTTCATTCCTTTTCAGTGACACAGCTCCTTCGCGTGCTCAGATTTTTTCTCCTCATGCTCACATTTTGTGCTCGCACTTAAATGTCTTCTGCTTTCTTTCAAAATGTCTGCTTGAATTCAAAAATCACATGCCTGTGCTCACATTTTCCTTCTTGCACACAAAAATTTCGCTCGCATTCAAATGTGCCCTCTGTGCGCTCAGATCTAAGTGCACACACTCAGAACACACACCTGCTCACAGGTCAAGTTCTGCTCTCAGATCTCTCCTCTGCTCACGGATTTTTCTTGTGTATCAACACTATCAACCAATAGAAGGCCGGCTACTGTTGACCAATCAGATTATCCCCGCTTCTTTGCGGATGCGTTCGCTGTACTTCAAGGAGCGTCGCATACGGGCGGGCACTGTTTCTACCGGGTTTATCTACTTCCGTCCTCCAGGCTGTTAAATGTGGTGGTTCCCTTTATTTATGACGACTTTTGGAATAAAATATCAGTTAATCAATACACGAGCGCCCGTGCTTTTCATAACAGTAGCTACATCAGCATAAAGTAGAACAATAGCAGCTCTACTTTCGCCATATTAGCCAATAGCCAGCTACCCAGGCAGCGAGATATGTTATATAGTATAAATACTGAGGGGTTAGTATGTTTGAGATATAGTACAGCGGTTAAGAACATCAGTTTATGATGCTTTTTGCATCATGGGACGCTGGTTCGCATCCCGGCCCGGCGTACAGAGTTGGGTGTAAATGTACCGTATATTACCAAATAATAGCCGCGTGTCAATTAAACGCAGGGTCCCCTTTAAACGCCGATGCAGGTGTATATTTTGATAAATAACCTCTGGTTCCAAATAAATGCTGGGTCTAATTCATTTATTCTTTTTTAATCAAGGAAGAAGACGTGACCACTGACACTGCACGTTTTTCTTCTTCGCCTTTTTCACGCGTTGTGCTGCTTTCTGTCAGTCAGTATCACACTGATGATCGCCATGGCTCCGGTGCAGCAACAAAATAAAAAGTATGACTTGAAATTCAAACTTTCTGTCGTAAAATATGCAGAGGAAAACTCGGGAAAACCGTGAGTGACAGACAGCAGAGATGAGGAGTTTGCAGGGAGTGCTAGTTGGATGAATCGTTTCCTCCGCCGCAACTTGCAGGAGGATGCCAGAGAATTCACCGAGAAGCTGGCGAAGTTTGTGACATTTTCATTCCGGATTTTGAGAGGAAGGAATTAAACGCCTGTCCCAAATAAACGCCTGGTCTGTTAAGTGATTGAAACAAATAAATGCCGCGGCTATTATTTGGTATTTTACGGTATGATAGCTCGCTCGGCCGGGGAGAGAGACATGGATCACAGTGCTCAGCTGCAGACACATCAGAGAGGTGACGAGACGCGACTCATCATGACTGACAGGCATCAAGGCCACTCAGCGTTACCTTACTGACCCGCCCCCAGATATTTCATTCACAAAAACAGGGCCTGTGGCAATTCTGGACAGCTGTTTCTTTTTTCTTCTTTTTTTCTTCTTCTTCCTTCATGGGCCCCCTGACAAACGCTTAACAAGAGATGGTGGGTAAACATACGTGATTAAAAAGGTGTAATGAAAAATACGCTATGATGAGTATTTTTCATTCATTACACGAGCAAGGGTGCCGGCCGGGCCGGGATGCGAACCTGCGTCCCATGATGCAAAAAGTAACATGAACCGGAGCTCTTAACCGCTGTACTATCATCACAATCATGCTCACTTCTCACTATTTATACTATATAACATATCCCGCTGCCTGGGTAGCTGGCTATTGGCTAATATGGCGAAAGTAGAGCTGCTATTGTTCTACTTTATGTTGATGTATGTAGCTATTGTAATGAAAAGCACGGGCGCTCGTGTATTGATTAACTGATATTTTATTCCAAAAGTCGTCATAAAATAAAGGGAACCACCACATTTAACAGCCTGGAGGACGGAAGTAGATAAACCCGGTAGAAACAGTGCCCGCCCGTATGCGACGCTCCTCGAAGTACAGGGAACGCATCCGCAAAGAAGCGGGTATAATCTGATTGGTCAACAGTAGTCGGCCTTCTATTGGTTGATAGTGTTGATACACAAGAAAAATCCGTGAGCAGAGGAGAGATCCGAGAGCAGAACTTGACCTGTGAGCAGGTGTGTGTTCTGAGCGCGTGCACTTTTAGATCTGAGCGCGCAGAGGGCACATTCGAATGCGAGCGACATTTTTGTTTGCAAGAAGGAGAAATGTGAACACAGGCATGTGATTTTTTACTTTAAGCAGACATTTTGAAAGAAAGCAAAAGAAATTTAAATGCAAGCACAAAATGTGAGCATGAGGAGAAACAATCTGAGCACGCGAAGGAGCTGTGTCACTGAATAGGAATGAAATCATGCTCTCAAACTGAAAATCTATGCTCTTGATTAATGACTTGATTTAACTTCCATACGAATTTAGCAGGCTTATTGGTCTCAAATTCTCGCACTTATCAGGGGTCCTGCCTGCTTTTGGCAGCAAAGTAATCAGAGCTTTATTCATCAAGGATGGAAGACTGCCACTCTGAAACGCCTCAAGAAACATTTCCAAAAGTGGTGCTAGTAGTATGTTTTTAAATTTTTTGTACAAGTCAATCGGGAGACCGTCCGGTCCTGCTCTTTTTCCTGATTTCAAATTATCTATGGCGTTACCGATTTCTTCTTTAGTAATTTCTGTATCTAAATCTTCTTTATATTCATCTGGGGTGCAGGGAATAGGTAATTCATCTAAAATTCTATTCACATTTTGTACATCAATAGTATTAGTTGTACCATATAATTTTTCATAATAATCTCTGAAAGCATCATTTATTTCTATTGGGTTAACCACAACATTCCCATTGGATGTTATGGTTGTAATAGCTGTTCTGGTCTCTAATTGCCTTATTTGCCATGCTAACAGTTTTCCAGATTTATCACCTTCTTCATAGAATGACTGTTTTAGTCTTAGAAGACTAGATGCAGCTCTAAAAGCGGAATGTTTGTCATATTCAGACCTCAAAATGAGTAGTTCTTTTTCCAGTTGGGGGTTGTTTCTTTCATAAACTTTTTCTTGAAGGGTCTTCATTTTTTTTCAAAATTTAATCTCTCTTCTCGTGCCTTTTTTGATTTTGAACCTGTATAGCTTATTATATGCCCTCGGAGAAAGGCCTTCCCATCTTATACATGCTGTTGTCTGTGTAGTGTTAATTTTGAAGAACTCTTCTATTTGTTTTCCTACGTACTTTACAAATTTTTTATCTTGTAACCACTTATGCTGAAAGCACCATCTAGGTGGGTCTTTTGTCAATCTGTCATCTTTATATACCAAGCAGCATGGTGCGTGATCTGAGATCACAATACAATGTGAATTTTGGACCGTAGTTCTAAGGAGAGAATTCTTGAGTATGTTTGAAATGTGCTTGAGTAACATGAGTAGGTTTTAGCTTGTGGGTTACATTCTCTCCATATATCTACCAACCCCAGATCCTTTATAAAGCGATGAATAGTTGTTCTGCATCCATTATGTGCCTGGTCTATTCCTGTGGACCTGTCCACACGAGGGTTTAATGTACAATTAAAATCTCCTCCTATTATATAAGATCCTCCTGACGCTGACAGAGTAAGGAACAGATCTACATAAAAATTTGCATCATCTACATTGGGTCCATACACATTCACTAAATTAAGACTTTCTGTTAATAATGTACCTTGGATTATTAAGTATCTACCCAATCTATCCTTTATTACGTTTTTGACTTGAAATGGGACAGATTTATGTATAAGCGTCATCACAACTTGGGCTCGGGATGAGAATGAAGATGTATATACACTTTCTTGCCATCTTCTTTAAATTTTTCTGATATCCTCATCTAAAAAATGTGTTTCTTGTAAAAACACTACCTTGGTGTCAATATCTTTAATTTTGTTCATGACTTGTTTAATTTTTTTAAGTTGCTGCAGGCCTCTGCAATTCCAAGAGACAAAGTTTAACTTTACTCCCTGAGACATCCCTCACAAATTAAAATCAGATTAACCCATAGTACAAAAGTAGGTTTACAGAGAAGCATGAAAAACCTGGATGTTTGAACCGCCATCCAACACAACAAAAAACACACTGAACTTGGACATTTCCCCTGGCCTTGCTTAAAGAGACGTTCCCCCGAAACCATATTAACTTCCTGATATGGCTAGTAATATGGCTAGTAATAACTGTTCCAAACACTTAGTGAGGATCAGCCAGTCCACCTATCTTCTTCTTAAACTTAAAAGTCTCTTAATCAGTCTTTACTACTGCTATAGTGAAATTATTTTTATAACTCTTCTGTAGCCCAGCATTTAAACAATTATATAAAGCCAGCACCACATCGAATAAATGATTATGTTTTACATTGTCTTTTACACTGTCTCATACACTGTCGTGTCTGTCACATCATCTGTGGATTGGTTTAGTTTCCTCCAGTATCCTTCTGGATCTTTTTGATGAAATCTTCTGCTTCGGTCGGAGTCTTGAAGGTGTAGGTCCGGTCTTTATGAGTCACGGGTGAATCAGTCCATGCCGGATTCCCAGATTGCGGAGTTCCTGACGAGCCGGGTCAAATTGTTTTCTCAGCTGATGCAGTCCTGCAGCCAGGTCCGGATAGAGCCGTACACGTTGGTCTTTGTACATGATCTCCTTCTTTGTCCGAGCAGCTGCCATACTTTCCATCTTGTCCTTGTAATTATGGAACCTCATTATTAGTGTTCTCAGTGGTGCCCTGGCGTCTCTCATCAGACCGATCCGGTGTGCTCGCTCCAAAACCACTGCAGACTGTAGCGTTGCGCCCAGTGCTTCAGGGATCCACTTTTCTAGAAAAGCTGCCGTGTCTTTTCCTTCTGCCCCCTCCGGAAGATTTAATAGTCTCACGCTGTTCAATCGAGATCTGGCTTCTAGGTCCAAAAGTTTGTCTTCCAGACCTTTATTTTGCGACTCCAGTTTCTGCACTTTAGTTTTTAAGTCAGTCACCTCGTCTTCGGCGCTGGATATCCTCTGTTCCGTGTTTGGGTGTATCCTGTCTTTCCCAGGATAGTGACTCTTTGATGCAACAGATGGGACAGCAAATATCATCTTATTTACATTTCTATATCTTCCCATGTGGAGGAAGGGCCCCACCTGTGGCTCTTCGACACCTCAAGCAACATGACATTCTTGCTCCTGTTTTTACAACACATTTTACACATATGTAATTTCTTACATTCCTCCCTTTTGACACAAAGTGTCAACACAACATTTTTGGGAAATTACATTGAAAGATTCAAAATAGAGAAGGAAATTTTTAACAACTACAAAATTATTACAACTGACTGTTTTCTACAGTGAATAACAAAAACAAAAAACATCAATTTAAAAACAATTAATCTTAAAAGAACAGAATTATACCAACTCATCATTTGAATCATCATATGGGTTTCCTGGGGCCCATTCCATCATAGAATTTTCATCTTGCTCATTATCATTGATTGGCTCAATTGGTATTTTTACATATAATGTCTTCTCTCCTCCAACTACGCCGCTTTTCCATCTGTATATAAGGGCTCGCATACATATCAGTGCACAAGTACAGAAACACAAAACAATACCAAACACAATCACAACAGGGATTAACACATGAATGATGAGAGCACCCCAGGGGCCAAGGTGGTTGTTTAACCATTTGTTGAAACTAAAACCTGCTGATTCAGAGGGACCAAATGCATCGCAAATCTTTTCAAGTGCTGTGATTACACTTGTAATATTTTCAGAATTATCAGGGATGAGTGTGACACATGCTTCTCCAGTGAAATTTAGTGTCATGCATAGACCTCCTGTTTTTGCCAAACTGTAATCAAGGGCAATCTCATGTTTCAACAGAGTTAATCTGTGGGATTTATCATTTGCAGTTAGGTACTGGAAACCTTTTATTGTTTCATTTGCAAAAGCAGACATTGAATAAGTTATATTATCTATATGATCAGCCAGGAATGTTACACCATACCATAGGAGTAATCCAACACCCCATTTTTCACCTAAAGAAATATGCCAGTGTTTGTGAATGTGACCATTCTCTTAATGTTGTTTTAAATTTATAGGAAGTAATGCTACATTTGTAATGGTGAGGTTAACAAAATAACAACATCCAGAGCATCCTGGAGGTAAGAAAATGAATGCCTCATTTCCGCACAACAAATAAAAATTTCCAACAAGTTGGATGCCTTTATGCGCAGGAGCTCGAAGAAAATTATTAATTACCACTGTTTCTCCATTTCTAAAAGTAATGTTAGTGTCACCAATATTTGAATTTTGTGTGGTTAGACTAGCAACACGATTTGGGCAATGTGACACTCCCATAAATTGACCATTACCATTTGCACGTACACAAATAGGGTGTGAAATACTCTGGTCTATAGGAATTTCAGTTGATTCGGCATAGGTAGATTTGAAAGGGATAGTTTGTGGGAGCATATGATCACAGAACCATGCTATACAATACAAATACATGTTTGTTTGATCCGTTGTATGATTATATAGTTTTGTATTTGCATTATACCATAACTTTTTTTTTTTGGTTGGTTAGCATAATATTGGACTAAACTAAAAACTGGATCTAGATAAGGACAGTGTTTTACCTCAGAATGCAAATTTGCTGGAGGACTTTAAATGGCTAAAACAATGTTGGCAATGTACATTCTAGCTTCCATCCACCTGATAAAAGAGTACCAGCTATTTTTCTCGTTATAATTATTCATTAGTTCACCAGCATCGAAACCCCGGGGTTTCCAATCATGTTTTTCAAACAGTTCTCTTTTTCTCCTGATCACCTGCTCTGTGGCAAGTTTTAGTTCATGTCCTTTTACGATCTTTTGATCCTGCATTGGTTCTTCTGTGTCTTCTTCTGCTCTCGTAGACAGTCCATTTTTACCCTTCTGTAAGAGATGTGGTGTCTGAGTATCAGTATCAGTGTGATCGATGACTGCAGGTGAATCAGTTGGTGGTGTGAAAGATATGAATATATGAGGACGTTTGGAGTCCAAATTTCGCTCCGTTGAAAACCAGGATTGGGTAACGGCCATTGTGGTGACCAAACCAGCGATGAAGACCACAGTCATAATCGTCCAACAGTGTCCCCTCTCAGCACTCCGAAAGTTAGGTCGTTGTCCTTCCTTCGGCGGCATGGCTCGGAAAGGGCTTGCACCGGGATGCATGGATCCAGGTGTCCCTCTCAGCTATCCGGCCGGACGTGGGCGTTGTCAGCAGCACCTGATATGGTCCAGTCCACCGTGGTTGACGCCAGTGCTTCCTTCTCAGGTCCTTTACGACTACCCAATCTCCAGGCTGGATGTTGTGGAGTTGCACCAATGTAGGCTCCGGAAGGGCTGCTTTCACCTTAGGCAAGATAAGCTTCAAGGTATGGTTAAGTGCACAACAATAGCTTAGCATATCATCATCCAATCCGGTGAGGGTTAACCTGTTCTGAGGAAACGGGGTGTTAGTCATCCTCATAGGACAGCCGGTAAGTATCTCATAAGGAGACAGTCCAGTTGGCCTATGTGGGCGGCCTCTCATGAACATTAATGCAAGTGGTAAAACCTCAACCCATGACAAATCTGTTTCTGCCATTAATTTAGTCTGTTTTGTTTTTAGGGTCTGGTTTGGTCGTTCCACTGCACCTCCACTAGCTGAATGGTAGGCACAATGTGTTTTCAGGTTCATTTGCAGGCTTTCAGAGATGTTTTGAATAACATTATTTACAAAGTGTGATCCATTATCACTTGTTAATTTTGAGGGGAGACCCCAACGGGGAATTATTTCCCTCAACAGTGATTTTGCTACTGAGATCGCTGTTGCATGTTTACATGGGAAGCATTCAATCCATTTCGAAAACATGTCCACAATAACGAGACAATATTTCTACCTCCTACATGGAGTGAGTTCAATAAAGTCCATCATTAAATGCTCAAAAGGACCTTCAGGTTTAGGATGGGCTGACAGTGGCATTTTTACACCTCTGCCGACATTGTAAATTGCACAAATCACACAATTTTTACAAAAGTTTTAAGCAAAACTTGAAAATCCTGGCGCATGCCACAATCTATTTACAATATCCAACATCCCCCCTTTTGATACATGATCAGGACCATGTGTCAACTTTGCCAGAAAGGGGAATATGGCTTTTGGCAGTACTGGGAGGCCGTTTACGCCAACCCAGATGCCAGATAAGAGTTCAATACACTTTTTTCTCCAGCAACAGCTCCTGTTTAAAGCAGAGAGACATTATTAAAGGAAAAAACATAATTTTGGACAGATAAAGGCATTTGTAGAGTGGGGGAGACAGGTGAAAGAGCAGCTGTCTTAGCAGCTGCATCTGCAGCTGCATTTCCCAGTGACACTGGGTCATTAGCACCTGTATGAGCTTTACATTTGCATGGTGCTACTGACGCAGGCAGGAGTAATGCAGACAAAAGGTTAATGATTAGACTTCTGTGAGCAATAGGTTTTTCTGTAGATGTTAGAAAACCTTGATTTTTCCATAATGCGTGGAAATCATGACATACATTAAATGCGTATTGAGAGTCAGTATGTACTGTTATATTTTTCCTGGTCCCTAGAATGAAAGCACGAGTTATTGCAAATAATTCAGCTGCCTGAGCAGACAGGTTATTTCGAAGTTTAGCACTTTAAACTATAGCATGGTTAGCACATACTGCATATGAGACACAATGGGATCCATCTGTTGGATTTCTCATAGCAGAACCATCTACAAAGAAAACAGAGTCAGGGTTAATCAGGGGAGTGTCAAAGAGTGCATCTCTTGGTTTTGACATTGTGTCAAGAACTTCCAGACAGGAGTGTAGTTCTCCATCTTGAGCTGTCGGGAGCAAAGTTGAAGGGTTAAGGACAGTACACCATTTTAAGGTTACATGAGCCATTGTCAGCAACACATTTTGCCAGTGTAACAGTCTAGCTGGGGTTAGGTGGACGGTTTTTGCCTGTAAGACAAGAGAGTGGACAGCATGTGGGACATGTACAGTAAGTAGCCAGTGCCAATGTCACTTGTAGCCAGAACTGCCTCAGTAGCAGCCGCTACAGTCCCGAGACATGCAACCATACCTCTCTCTGTTGTGGAAATCCTTTTTGATCCTTTTTGAATTGCTGTCATAAAACTTGTTACGTTCAGAAACAAAAGATTCAAAGATTTGGTAATGTCTGATAGTCTAGGCAAGGGGAACTCGATAAAGCTTGTTTTAAGTCAGTTAAAGCTTTCTCTGCATCAGGAGTCCAAGTCAAAAAGTCAGTCGTGGCCAAATGTCTACTCCCATATCTGATGTCATATAGGGGTTGGGAGATCTCCACAATTAGATCAAATCCATGGACGACAATAGCCTGCTAAATTCAATAAGGCAAACGTTTTTTGTTTTTGTTATTTTCATTCGCAGTTTTTTGAACATCCAAGATTGTGGATATAATCGGGACCCAATTCACGACCTTCCCGAGTAAAATAACGCGTAACATTTTTTAAAAAGAATTTGCAACTTGTCCTTCAAAACTTCAGGACTGTTTTCTGCCAGAAAACAAAATGGAAACACTGTCTCAGTTTGACAATGCCCCTGCATAGGAAAACATATGCTAATGCTGATTTCTCAGCTCTACTGCAATCCAAAGTGAAATTGGAGAAGAAGACCCTATCCTGCATCCAAGAATAAAATTTTACCATTGATAGTGAAAGCAACACAGAACTGTGAGTCAGGATGAACAGGAATGCTAGAATATGCAATTGTTAAATCAATATCTGAAAAAATCCCAGTCTGATTAGAATGTTTACCATTAGTGTTAAAACATCTGCTGGATGCTGACCAGCTTCATTTATGACCCTAAGGTGTTTCAATGATCTCCACCCCCCATTTGGTTTACTTTCAGGCAAGATGGGGGAGGTACATAGTAAACCTTAGGAAGTCAACAATGGCACCTTAATTTATGCTAGACTGAATGACAAAAATACTGACTTCAACAGCTTTGGGGAATTTTGTATCTTTTATGTCCCCAAACATTTAACTTGCTTACAGCCCTCAAGCTATGAAATAGTGTTAGAAGCAATTTTCTTAGTCTTAAAGAGTTCATCAGTGTTTCTGTGTGTGTGTGTGTGTGTGTGTATGTGTGTGTCTCATCATTACTTGTGTCTAATTGTGCTCATGTCTATGTGCTGCTCAATGCTCTGACCTTCCTCCACTGTCTCCTCTGGTTGTGTCAAGGGGAATCCTGGAGAATGAACAGATGAACAGACACCTTTAGGTGGTGCATGTGGCCAGAATTCTTCTTGATCTCGTCCTTCTTGCCGATTAAGCTGCAATCTCTGTCCAGGACTCTGTGGCCCACCAAAACTCCCGTCTTTGTGTCAGATGGCTCCTCTGCAACCTCCTTCATTTCATTCAGTTGACATGGCCTGTGTACAAACACTTCTGGATCTTAATAAAAGCTTCCCTAGCCGTTTTTAGACAGAGCACCAAGCCGCCAATTTGCCCATCCTTTTGGCGGCTCGGTCCGCGGTTTTAGACAGAGGGCGGCAAATTGGGGGTCTGTTTTGGTCCGCCGATTTTCCGCCTAGGAGGGTACACTTATTTCCACCTGGACTGCTATTTAAAACCGAAGCGAAATGTGCCGGCCCGTGGGTGAGATGGGCAGAGGTGTCGATGACCTGCACTGCTGTGCGACCCACAGCCGGGGAGTTTTAAAACCAAGAAACAGCTGATCACAGCAGTCAGTCCATCATTTCAGCCGCGGACATTAAGATGAGCAACTGGACAAGCTAACACAACCAAACAGCCGCTGAGATCTCAGCGGCTGTTTGGTTGTGTTAGCTTGTTGGTGTAGCGCAAGCTAGGAACGGTCGCTACTTTCAAATTAAAAGCCCCCCGCTAAGAACCCAGTTCTAAACTCCGATAGGGTGCAATTTAAAGCTGTTATTTTGAAGACAAATTTGTTGTCACTGTTCACAGCCCACCTTCGAGCTTCACATCACGTCACATGTTTACGCTGACACCAGAGGCGGCTTTTGGAGAAGGAGGAATATTACGCCTCCGTTTTAGAAAGACAAGCCGGCAAATTGCCGCCCTTATCTTGGAGCAAATGTGCCACCTTTTCTATCTAAAAAGGGCTCCTGTTTGCCTCGGCACAGAGTTAGGGAACATCATCCCCTCCGTGATCTTTACTCCGCACCCAGTAGTCAGCAGAATCTGCTATTGGAGAAAAAGTCTTTCTTGGAGAAGCAGGGTTAATTTATGGCTGTTAAAGAGATAGGAAGACAGCTGAAAAGTCAGGGTGTAGTTGTTTCCCCCCTTCTTTCTTAGAGTCATCTTGGGGTGCTTGACCTCATGTGGAGAAGGTGTCGCTGAAGGGTTGTAGGTGTGCAGACAGCAAGAAGGAGGTCCATTTCATAAATTCTAGCCCTACATTCTTTTTTCTCTTTCTTTTTCTTATTCAAACCCTCTTTTCACATTTTTTTCAATCCCGCTACTGATTTTGAAAGAAAACAACCAACAACTTATCAGTACATCTTTTTCTTCCGTACTTTCATTTAACCTTTTCTTCTAACATACTCTACACCATCTTAAACATTCTGTGATTAATTTGCCTTTTAATGGAAACACCCCATGGGTGACAAAATGCCAAAGTTAACCACATTTTCCCCATTTGTCTGCTCTTAATTCAGCAGAGCCTGGAAAAGGTCAGATACAGTTTCTAATTTCCCCATTTTATTCCTCATGTTTTTTCAGTGACTAACTGGGACAGATTTGCTTAAACTTTCAATGGGCTTATCATTCACAGAAAACTTCACAATCACACTGATCTTTCCATACAGTGTATGGTTGGATCTCATCAAAGCACACACTAACTTTGAGCAACTTATTCAGCCAGGTGGTTTGTATGACACATTCGTTCCAAGCAACACACCCTTATAGCATGCAATCTGTATACTAGTCAATGAATGTCACAACAAAGTTTATTCTTTATACTTATTTCGTATATTTTTTATCACTCATACGCCCTTTTTATTGTAGTGGGGCCTCATATAATGTTATACTGTATCATATTATTATTACAGTATCTCACATATTATTATATTCTTATTTTACCTGTTACCAGGTTTGGTCAACACACTATTTAATATCTACTCATCAGTAAGTAGCATCTAAAATATCCACAGTTTCTTGAAATTTTCTTGACACCGTAGATATATATATATACATAACAATCTTTTCTTTCGCATGCTTCACTCAATAAGTGCAGACAGCCTCGTGCTTCGTTGTTTGGTATTTTAGTTTAGTTTTTTTTTTTTTTTTTTTTTCTCTAAGTTTTTCTCGTTTTTAACGTCAGCCCAATACCACACAGGTTTTATATGGGAAATAAAAAGGTGCTCCTCATTGAGCCCTTTAACTCAAACTTCGATAAACACAGATTTATATGGAAACTGTAGGCGTCCTCATGGACCCTATATAACTCACACAGTCAAAACCTCACAGGATTTACATGGAAAATTAGGCGTTTCTCATGACCCTATTATATATGACTTTCTACCACACAGGATTTAGATTACAAAAGTCAACCTGGGCTTTTAGAATTGAGCAAATGATTCAAAATGCCATACTCACTTATTTGATGGAGCGTCCCTTGTCCGCCACCCGTGCCTGACTTCAAGTGGGATCTAGTCCTCCGTTTGTCGGAGCGGAACTTTCCCTGCTGGCAGCTCCCTTCAGTCCAGGCTCAGGTGTTGATCAGCGGAGCATCCATCCCATCCCTCGTCGTCAAATGGTTTTGGAAATTCTCCTTTGTGAGGTAGAGAGTTGCTAAGCCTCCGAAGAACTTCAGTCTTCAGCTTATGAATCAGGGCCTGTATTCAGAAAGAATCTTAAGGCTAAAAGTAGCTCCTAACAGGCAAATTTAGGAGCAACTCCCTAAAAATAATGGGCGTGTCAGTCGTAACTTTAGGACTCCATAAGAGTTATTCACAAAACTTTTAGGACTAGAAGTAGCACCTAAGTCTGGGAGACCTTAGAAGTAGTCCAGAGGACTCCTAACTCGCACAGCCCAATGTCACAGCCTAACTCGTCACAGCCCAATGTTTTGGAGACGCTAAATGACAGGGAATTATTAAAACGATATCAGATGGACTGCGAAGGGATTGAAGTTGTGGTTGAGTTGGTGAGGGACGCAATAACGTCCCCAACCAACCGAAACAATACAATAATGTAACTGTGGCGTAAATGTAGTAAATGTAATAAATCCGGTATTTGGCTACGGAGAAAATGCAGCTCTGCAACATGGATAATTCAGGGATATCACAGCCATCAGTACGCCACTCTATCTACCAAACCATCAACGCGCCCTGTAGACCCCATATAATCCGTCAGTTTATCCGGTTTCCTTAAGAAAATCGCTAACAACAAAGAATCAAAGCCAAATTCATTGAAATTGCAGGTGTGACCGGTGCCATTGATGGGACGCATATTAAAATAATTGTACCTTCTCAGGATGAAGACGTCTTTGTCAATCGGAAAAAGTTGCGTTCTATCAATACACAAATCATCTTTGACGCACGTTACAATATACTGGACATTGTTGCGAAATGGCCCTGATCAACACACGATTCCCCAATTTTAATGGAGAGTGGTTTGACACAGCTTTTCGAGCAAATGCCGCTTTTATTGACAATGCACGTTATTCATCGCAATCTTGTAATTTGTATTTGGCCAAAGCATGTTTGTTTGGGGGGGGGGGGGGGGGGGGGGGGGTGCACTTAATTCTCCTCATAAATACATTTCTTTATCCAATATCTTTTCATAGGCTTTGTTCTGGGCTTGTAGGCAACTTCCTTATTTTCACTTAATGCGTTGCGTAGCCTAAATGACTTTTCAATAAGCTGTCCTGTCAATCAACAACCAATCACCGTTGTCACCAATTCTAAGTGCGTCCTTATAAATTGACGTCATCCATAGCAACAGCAAGCAATAGCAAGAGTTACTTCTAGTTTAGGAGTTAAGTTGTTTTCATAAGTAAAAGTAGGTCTCAGCAGCTTTGTGAATTACTTTTAAGAAAGGACTCCTACATAAAAACTTTTAGTCCGATTGAGGAGTACTCCTAACGTTAAGATAAAAGTCTTTGTGAATACAGGCCCAGATCTCTTTAATAACACGCAGCATGGAGAGAAGTCAAAAGCGTTCTCTCCCGAACTCTAAAATGTTACCCCTTAAGTATAGAAACAGAGAGGAGGTTACCTTCATTTACAGCAGTCATAAAACATTTTCTTTACATACAATGACTCTTTGATGTTTGGGTGTATCCTGTCCTTCCGAGGATAGTGACTCTTTGATGCAGCAGATGGGACAGCAAATGTCATCTTATTTACATTTCTATGGGGCCGTCCAGACGAGAACGCTCTCTTGCGAAAACGCACATGTATTGCATCGTTTTGGTCGACCGTCCACACGGATTCCGAAAACGCAGCGCCTGAAGACGCACTTTTTTGAAAACGGGTCTCAGGGTGGAAAAATCCGAAGACGCAGCCCTCCCGTTTTCGTGTGGACAGCGAATCTGCATACTTTCCAAAACGACGATGCCATCGCCCCACCCCGCTGAACCCCGTGACGTCTCATAACAACAACAACAACAATGGCGGACTACATGCTCGTGTTTGAGCCTTTCTTGCAACTTACTCGCCTTGTAGTTGAGTGTGAGTCGCAGCAGCAGTTCGACCTCATTAACATTCCACAAGAACGATTCTGGTTTCCTTGCACTAGCCATTTTCATCTTCTTCTTGTTGTGTTCGGTTTCTCTTTCTACTGTCTGTTTGTTTACAGCACGCAAGCAGTATGTGTCTCTTCTCCGTTTTTGGTGAATGTCAAGCGCCACCTATAGGCCTAGAATATGAACTACAGCGTTTTGAGTAGTTTTCAGTGGATCCGTCTGGACGCAAATATTCTTGCAACGATGCCGAGGAAGACGGAGGAAAAAAAGATCGTTTTTGTCCCTGTGGACGGCCCCTAAATCTTCCCATGTGGAGGAAGGGCCCCACCTGTGGCTCTCAGACACCTCAAAGAACATGACATTCTTGCTCCTGTTTTTACAACACATTGATCACAGACAGGAAAAACTATGTAATTTCTTACACTGTTCTGTAAAGCTGTGTTAAGTATATGTACAAATTTCCCTCAAGATTAATTAAACACCTGTCTGTCTGTCTCAATATTTTGTGGCATTTGTATAGCTGGGTTTTGTAGTGGTGATGTTTGGTGGTCGAACCTTTCTGTGTTCAATCTAATCTCAATCCCATGACACAGTGCTTCTGAACATATTTGTAAAATTGTCATTATAGCCAGAAGCTGTGGACTTATGCATGACTATAGTTTGTCCAAACTGCACTAACTACACTATGCCCCTACAGTAAAGCTGAATATCCAGTCTTCATCACAGTCTACCTGTGGCAAGCTTCAATGGCATGTGCTTGTTGGAATGAAGTGAAAGCTCAGGTGGGATTCTAGGGTCTGATCTCATAACTGCTGTCTGCCAGTATGCCCTACAAAGAGTTTTAATGAGCGCTATAAGTCACTGTCTGATGAACAAAGTCCTTTGTCCTCTGTCCTTTTTATAGGCTGTATGTCTCTGCTCTCCTGTCTGAGAGAGAGTCTTTCCTGGGAGGCTTATTTTTTTTCTCAACTTCTCTCAACATTAATTGAATCTTTCCAGGCAGACTGATAATACCAGTGGGAGTTAACATTGGGCTGCAGTGATAAGTTGACAAAAAATGACAATGTGTCGCCATATTCGGGCTCCCAGAAAACTATAATCGATTTACCTCTAATCAGTTAGATATTTTAGCATTTACTTCCCAACTGGCAAGACGCCACCTACTTCTTCATTGGAAGTCTACTAAAGCTCCGTCTAGCACTCAGTGGCTCAATGACACTATGTCTTTTCTAAAGCTGGAGAAGATCAGATATTCAGTGAAAGGTAAAAATTTTACAACAAGTGGCTTCCCTTCTTAACATTTTTTCACTCTCTTCAGTCTCTGCCCCTTGATTGATGGACCCCCCCACATCCCTTTTTTTTTTTTTTTTTTTTTAAATGTTATTATTATTATTTTTCTTTCTATTATCATTATTATCATTATTCTTATTCATTATTATTCCTTTTTTTGTTTGTTTGTTTTTGTTTTTTTGGTTTCCCTATTTATTATCTATTTATTTGTTATCCTTTTAAATTGTATATTGTTTCTTGTTTCGCCCGCCTATGTTCTCACAGGCCACAAAAGTTAAAAACATCCTAGGAGGTTGACTGTATGCCTTGTCCTTCATTCCTCAAGATGCAAAGTATTTCTACTGTATTGTATCAATGTCTATTGTATTGTATCAATGTTTATTTTTGCAACATGGATGTGATATGATACTCAATGCTAATGTGACATTGATTTCTTTTTCAAAGAGCCTTAACTCCTAATAAAAATATTTATAAAAAAAAAAAAAAATGACAATGAGCAGTACTTCACTCAAGATGAACTTTATATAAATATCACATTTTGTGAATCTTCCTGCTTGTTTTTGACCTTTCATCTGTTAAAGGGCACTATCACACTAACCCGTATGGTGTTAAACTGAAAATAATGCAGACCATCCACAGGAATGTGTGATATCAGATACATGATTTATCACTGATCATAAACGGTTAAAAACGTGATCTTTTATAAGTGATAATTCTATACAAGATAATTTGGTAAATTGATAACATGTATGTGTGCCACCACATGAGTGCAAGGATTATTCCTGATCAATCATAAGGTGAAGGGTTCCACCAGATACGTGTCCGCTGCATTACGTCTCCGCCACGCCAGTGGAGCTGATAGGTTTCACTTTAGTCTATGTGTTAACTTCCACCAGGTCCGGTGCACTGCGTATCCACTCCGTCCCAGCTCCGGCAGTCCGAAGCCCACCAGCACAAATACGCAGGACTTCTATTTCTGGCAGATGCCGGAGCACAACACAGCAATTCAGCTGAATTTAGCACTGAGCAGAAAGGAAGTCACGTACCGAAACAACAATAAGACATCGGTTACTTTTCAAAATAAAACACTGTGTTGATGCCAGCACACAAATCTCAGAAAAGAGCCAAATACAAGCTCTTCTACTAATCCTTTGGCCGGGAACACTGTGTGTTGTTGTTTTTCTAACACATACCTATAACTGCGGTCATGAGTATTTATATGATTATCGAGGTCTCTCAACACCAGCTGTCGACAGTACTGCACCATGGCGGACTCAAAATGCAACCGGTGGGGGTTGCCGGACAGCGGAGCAAAACTGGATCGGAGCCGTAACGCAGCGGACATCTATCTGGTGGAATGTTGGGGTTAGAGCTTTGTTTTGCTTGAGTCGTACTCTTTGGCATACCTCCTAAGTGCTTATTCCGATTTATGCAGTGTTATTTTGGCAGCTATTTTAGTTTTAGTCTTAGAATTTAAATATTTATTAGTTTTTAGCCACATTTAAGTTATTTTTAAACTTCATAATTTTAGTCTAAATCATTTTAGTCAGATTATGTCAATGAAAAGTCATACATTTCTGTCAACCCTTAGTCAAAATGTTTTTCTCTCTTTAAACTCATCCAATTAGACTCATAAGCCTCTGTACACTGTGTTCCAAATTATCATGCAAATGAAGTTTTTCAATGAAAGTTTTCAATTGTGCTGCTTCTCCTGTCTGTTTAGATTACTGACATAAATCTCAGAAAGGTTTGGTAATTAGTTTTCCAGGTGAGCCTTATTAAAGGGAAACTACTTAAGGAGGTTATTCCACATTATTAAAGGGATATTCTGGTGTAAATTTAATCCATGTTCTAACACACCGTGACACCGAGTAGGACCCCCCCTCGAGAGATAAAGTTTGCAGACCACTAGCTTGCGTAGTTTTAGCAACCTCAGAAACGACCGCACGACAACAATACATGCAGTAAATGGGTCCAAGTATAAACCGCCATCAAAAAGCCACAAATAATGCTCAGAACAGCACCAAACTTAAGCAACATTAGAAACAGGGTCCCAGCACATATTTCGAGGCATCAAACATTTGATTTCGTTGCCGTATTTGTCGGAAAAGATAAACAAAACTCACCACCCGAGAAGCCTTCCTTGTTGTGGGAAAGCCCTGTGAGTCGATTACCGAGTGCAGTAGAGTCCCGCAGTAATGATCATCATTGAGCTGCGGAACTCTACTGCAAATGATAATAAATTAAATATAAATAAATATAAATAATTATCATTTCCTGTATCCACGTTGGGACTGTCATCACATTTGACAAAATGAAAATTGACAAAATTTCAATGAAATTTGACAAATTAAACAATGAAAGTTATTACACAGTTAACACACTCAATATATATTGAAGTAGACTAGTAGTAGTATCAACGTCTGCTTGTAATCAAGAACTTACTGTCAAATGAAATGAAGAAAGAACATTACAGAAACATTCCGACAATATCTATTGTCACTTAACATTTAATTATACAGATATATAATACTGTAGATATGTATTATTTTCTCCTCTCTTTAAAGAAAAGAAGGGCTGCATTTAAAAATGATATAGTAAAAATAAATGAAATAGCTTTTTAAAAACTGTGCTTCTTTAAATAAAGTACTTAACTTTCGAAAAATATAATTTCTGTTTCTGTTTCCTTGACAACCCCCCCCCCCCCCCCCCCCCCCACCCCCCCCCCCCCCCCCCACCCCCCCCCCCCATCGGTAAATGGCATTTTGTATTGACCAAAAGTGCCCAGTGTGATAGTGAACTGCAGGCGGTGGGACTCCTTCACTAACAGTGATGACAGCTTATCCATCATCCTGCTCTCTCCCACCATCTGCACTGGGTCAAGAGGACTTCCTAGGATGGAGCTGGCCTTCTTGATAAGTTTGTCAAATCTCCTCCTACCTGCTGCAGAGATAGAGACAGCAGAGACAGACTACTCCATAGAAAATGGCTGATACCCCCACAGAGTTGTAGAAAGGTGTCAGGGATGCCCCCTGCACTCCAAAGGACCTGAGCTTCCTCAACAGATGCAGTCTGCTCTGACCTTTCTTCTATGTTGCTGCAGTGTGATCAGTCCAGTCCAGTTTATGGCTCAGGTGAACTCCCAGGTACTTGTAAGATGTCTCAATGTCCCATCTCAATGTCCATTCCCTGGATGTTCACCTGTGTGCAGGCTTGTCTGTGCCTGTGGAAAACCACCACCAGCTCTTTGGTCTTCCTGGCGTTGAGCTGGAGGTGGTTCTGATGGCACCAGTCTACGAAGTCCTTAATAAGTTCTCTCTGGGCTGTGTCGTCCCCGTCCCTGATGAGGCTAACAATGGCGGAGTCATCAGAGAACTTTTGTAGATGCCTGTGGGGTGATTGGTGGGAGAAATCTGCGGTGTACAGGGTGAACAGGAAAGGGGCAAGGACTGTTCCCTGTGGGGCCCCGTACTGCTCACAGCTGACACACAGTCCTGAATCCTCACATACTGTGGCTGGTTGGTGAGGTAGTCAAGGATCCAGGACGTAAGGTGTTGGTTCACCCCTGCGAGCTCCAGCTTGTTCCCCAAAAGTGCAGTGCAGGCTGTATGTTGAGAGCACTGGAGAATTCAAAAAACATGATCCTCACAGTGCTTCAAAGCTTCCCCAGGTGAGAAAGTGAACTGTCCAGGAGGAGGATGATGCCATAAAAGGACCCACCAGAGGGCGGAGATGGACAAGGACCAGCCGCTCCAGGGTCTTCATCAGGTGTGAAGTGAGAGCAACTGGCCTGTAGCTGTTGAAGTCTTTTGGGTGAAAAAATTGACAATATGAGGTACACTTAAGACAGGGTCTGATACATACATTAATAAATCATCCGCATATAGAGATAATCTGTGTTTCTCTCCTACTACTCCCTGTATTCATTACAGTGATTTAAGTGTGATGGATATGGGCTCTATGACCAAAGCAAATAGCAGTGGACTAATTGGGATCCCTGATGTTTTGGGTGAGGTACATAACAATTTGATCCATGAAATAAAATTAAGACCATCCCCAAATATTTTGAACATGCAAGTACATATGCCCATTCCACCCTATCAAAAGCTTTGTCTGCAACCACAGTCAGCGTTGTGCCTGAACGCGTTCAATGAACGATCGTTCATGAACTCGATCATATTTTGGGCGAACGTGAACTGAACGTACTGTATTCTGCCTGATGAACGTTATTGTGAACGCGTTCATTCTGGCGTTTGTGAACGGCGCGTTCTCACAGTTTAACTTCGTTCAAGACACTGCCAGATTTCCATCGAGCTTTCCAGGCGAAAACCGGCTAAAACACCCCGTGAACAGGCCTTAATATGTAGCGGAAAACACCCAATCTGGCTGTTGTGTATAAAAAGGATGCTGGACGAGAGGTTTGTGCAACTCGCTTTACTTTCGATCAAAACGAAACTTAACTATTCCAGACAGAAACAGCTGCATACCAAACATGCAGTGAGGCATTACCAAACGAACACAGATCAATTCGTCCTGAACGGACAGAACACTGGCAACACCAGCCACCACAGAGTTGCACCACGCATGCGTCATCAATGTGCTAAGCATGGAGGCAAAAACAAATGAGGCTTCACATCTGTTTTGTTATTGTGATATATCTAAAAAGTTTTGGAGTGATGTTGAATCTCATTTTTTGGATGCTGCTAACTCTGTCCCTTCTCTTACCCTTAAACATGTTATTTGCTGTTAACCCAGAAGATAATGCTCTTGAACACATGATGAACTTTGTTATCTTATGCAAAATGTTTTATTCACAAACAAAAATTTGCAAAATCACTACCTAAATTTGCTTCTTTTCTCCTGGAACTGAGCTCTTTGCTTAAATCTCTGATTTTGTTAAATAACAAAAAAAGTAATACCTTACTGAGTCATAATGAAAAGTTTTTCCTTGAAGCCACTGTCTGAACTATCTATTTATTTATTATTTTATTTTTCCTTTTCTTCTTCTTCTTTTTTTTATTATTTATTTACTTATTTATGTAGTATTTTATGTTTAATTTTTAATTTGTACTCTATCCTGTACCACAAACCTGAAACAGCACATTGAACTAAAGCACCTGGCGAGCCTTACAAAGTATGTGCAGTGAATAAAAAATCAAAAGACACGGCAACGGCGAGCCAAAACAGATCCTCTACCACCCAAATCACATTAACGGTGTACAGTAGCGGCTCCACTGTCTTCATCTCCCAGCCGCAGCTGGACCACCTGGTTTTGCAGAATATTGTGGGAGAGCTGCAGTTTCAGTGTTAAAACTGATCAAATAATAGCTGTCTGTTGTTCTATATGGGCTGTGGCAATAATTTAGAAAAATAATAGCTTGCAACAACATATTGAAAAATAAAAGAACTATGAACTAGTTCATTTTTGGAACTGTGAACTTAGTTAAAAATTTTGAATTATGAACAATGAACTGAACTAGTTCATTTTAAAGTTTGTGAACTGAACTTTGAACTAGTCCATGTAGAAAGTGAACTTTCCCAACACTGACCACAGTGATAACCACCTTGAGTACTACAGTGGACGCAGGAGCATGAATAATTTTTTATTTTTTTTTGACAATGTGTTTAAAGATTTTTCATAGTACTTAATAGTACATAATTATGCTGACATTTAAGCATTATTATGCAATATATTGCACAGCTTGTCTTAACTTTATCAAACAACTGCTTTTTTATTCAAAAGTGTATGTTATTTTCTCCAAGGACGTATTGCACCACATCTTTCATTCAGGCACTAGTTGTGGATGCAACATTTTTGAAAAGCTATTGTTTGTTTTGCCTGCAGTATTGCATAATCTATAAATGTATATACTCTGCTTCTCAAATTGAGAGCTATTGGATATAGATGTAGCAATATCATGTTGGAGTACAGTGGAATATTCAAAGACAAATCGGTCATGATTTGTTAGAGCACCTTCCTCAAGAATTTTAGAATTTTGTCACATTCCCAAATGCAATGTGTAAATGTTACCTAAGCCTTATTACATTTAAAACAAAAGTCAGGTACATTGCTGTTTTATTTATTTAACTTGACAGGGGTTAATAAGTCTGCATCAAGCAATTATATTGAAGTAATGTTTATATAACACCTTTCTAGTTTTTAACGCACCAACACTTTGCCCCGGGACAGCCAACGCACTTCGGTATGAAGGAGGAGTGTCTGGTGCGCCTCATCCTCATACCGCTGCGTAAAGATATGTTTGTTGACTGGGTGAGCTTTAATGAACTTTCTATTTTTACCACAGTCTTTAATGTTAGGTTCAGGTCTCCACAGAGGTGTTTGCCTGCAAGGGTGTGTTTGTGTATCATGCCGTGAAAAACTAAGCAGTGGGGCGCTTTCTCCTTCAAACAGCTGTTGAAGCCCTTATTTTTCCCCATCACTGCGGCGGTTCAGTCTGTGCAGCATGCAACTAAATTATTATAGGGAATATTGTGCTTTGTGAAGTACGTATCAACTATGCTGAAAATGTCCTCTCCTCTTGTGGTAGCTGTGAGATTAACAGATATAAAAATGTCTTGGTCTGTCGTTTGGTACCGGGCCGCAGAGAAAGAATAAATACGTTATTTTATTTCCGTTATATTGACGATCATACTCGGAAAGTTGTTTTATTTTGAAAAACAGATTCTCTTTTAACAACATGCCCTGACCACCTCTTTGATTTCAAAGATTGAGGTCTCGAGTTTGTCAAGTATGCTCATTGGCAGTTCCTCAGTTAAAAGACTGAAATTTAGTGACAGCTCAGTAACTATTCCCCCAAAACATTATGCTACAAATCACATCAGTTTCTTTATGTCCATCATTTTTTATCACATATTATGTCTTATTGCTGTCTACTAATAATGCTCATAGTCAGTTCATGTGACACCAGAGATGATAAATACAGCAGGTTGAAAAAAAATCAGCATGACCTAATGCTAGTCACCAGAGTTTAATTTCAGTGCATGGTTCCACATAGAGATGATGATGCAGGATGACATCCACAAAAATTGTCTAATAACTGAATATTTGATTGCGGCTTGTTTTTCTGAGTTTGCCTTACCCTGTCATGCAGAGCCTCACGTGAGTGTTGACATGTTAATAACAAATCCCAGTTTTTAACAGATCATATAGCTGCAACACAGACAGTTAGGTCTATCACTTACCATCAGTTAGTAATTATGTTTACAATATATTTATTTTTACACTATATTTTCACTAAAACCACTTGAAACTGCTTATCAATTAACGTGAGAGAAACCGACCCTAATGAGAACCTCATTTCTGTTTCCATTTCCGACAGACTGGACTCTGTTATGCGTGCTCTAGTTAGTATGTATGATTTTATGTTCACGTATATTGTTTTGTTTGTAAAAGCCAAAACGGAAAGCAAACCTAGACGTGTAACAGGTTGATTAACACATAACTTCTTGGTCTACTGTTAACTGCTTTGAATGACACTGCTATGTTTCAGTAATACCTGTACTGTACCATCTGTGCTAAATCCTTATCATACACGTACAAACAGTGACCTATAGCACCTAATAACAGGTAACCAAGAGGCTAAACTCCATCTATCAATCTACTGATCTACAGGTCATACAGTAGGATGATAATGAGTTAACTCTGAGCCCATTATAAACAATTTAAAAATCACTGCAGTTTATCCCTTTAATATGGTTGTTTGGCACCTTTCACATGTGATTTAGTATGGTTCTTACTGTTTAAGCTATGTCAAAGGTTGCGAGAGTCATTGGTAGGTTTTAAGGACTTCATGTGTACTTAATGGATTACAGGATTTCTCCGAGCTTCAGATCAGATAGGTCATCCATTGGAGCAGTTGTTAGGGTTAGGGCACATTCAAATCATTCGCTACTGTTGGTAAATATTGGAGGCTAAACAACAGTGCTTATGTAGCTTAACAGTGTGACTTTTGAGATGACTGCCTAGACTATTGTCTGTAGATCCAAAGTCATCATTCATATTTATATAGTTCAATTGTATAATTTATTGAACTGTACAAAAGACTTCTGTTTACTTTTCCATTTACCCACTAGCTCTGAAAAAAACAGATATTTGGAGTCAGAGAAAAGTCTAAGTCCTGCCATCTTGTGGAGTGAGATTTGCAATGAATCATGATCAGACAAATCCTGTTCCACCAACACATTGCGTGGTAGGAAACATTTAATATGTCATCCTACTGACAATTACAATTGTTTTGCTAGTGTATGTATGTACATCAAGGAGGAAAATAGACGAGAGAAACTTTTTCACTTACACTGTCATGTATTTTCAGCTGTAGTCAAATATTCATAATTTATTGATGTACTACATGCTTCATTGAATGTCAGATAACTGGGGGTTAAGTTATAAATATCTTAAATTTTCTTAATTTGTCAAATGATTGAACCTTATTTTTGCACTTATTGTACTCCAAGTGTCCCAGTTGAGCTCCATATTCATACATATAATTTTAATGTACTGCTTATTACAAAGGATGCAAATTTACCTTTTTAATTGGTTAAAGTCTTAACAGTGATTGACCAATTGGTGATTAATCATTAACATCCGGATTACAGAGTTAGATATTTTTGATTTGTGTTGTGTTAGATGAAAGCAGGTTGTGAGGCTATAATTGTCAGTTTTCATTATTTATCAAGGGTTCTCAAGCTGCATTGGTAATTATATGAGCAAAATGAAACATCTGTGAGACAATAATACAGTTTTAAATTTGGAAATTTAAGACTTCTTTCTGTTCTCTTACAGTTTGACTCAACTGATGTGATAGTGTTTTTAGACTAGATGCAAGAGGTAAGTAAAGCCTTATGTGTAAAAAAAAAAGCTTTTGGTGTGGTTAAAGGGATAGTTTAAAAAGTAAAGAGAAATGTAGATAACCATATCATTTTAAAAAGACATATCCGTCCGATTAAATTTATGAGCAGGCCTGACCATTCCTTAATGCTACTTTTTAGTTTCTTAATTAGAGACAGGTGTTGGGCCTCACATTACACAAGGCCCGGTTAAGGTGTGTTTAACAACAATAAAGGGGGGATTTAGGTTAAATTTGGCTATCAATAACAATTAATGATTATTTGGGATAATTATTAATTATGATAAATCATATGATCCAATTTGCATTAGATCACCTCGGGGCACCACCCTTGAAGAAGGGAAAAGATAGCAATTTTACTAAATCAGTCTCATAAAAATGTACTGAACTGTTTATAACTCTGGTTAATAATTAACTTAATAACTACAACCAAATGTACCATAACAGCTAGTAATGGTTGAAGGATTTTGGAGTTCTTGACAGTGTAGAGGTTGGCAACATTCACTCTTGAACAATATTAAATAGACAGCAAGAAGGTTCAAGGTCTTTTATTTAACACAAAGATGGAAACACACAATCTAACTAACATGTACTATATACAAGTGTGTGTGTGTGAGTGTGTGTGTGTGTGCCTGGCAGAACAAAGAAACAATGGCGGTCAATGATATCACATGTGGGTGTGATATGCTCTAGCCTCAAGGAATGTGTGTGTCTGTGAGTATGTGTGTGTGTGAGACATGGTGCCAAGTTATAGAAGATGGTTAGTTGCATGCAGAGACCCCGAGTCTGTGTGAAGCATAATTCGACTAATGTCGGAGTTAGCCGTCTAGGAAAGCAAACTACCAATAACTTGACTTGAGGTCACGATAACACCAAAACATTGAACAAACACATAAATTGAACACATTACATCAACCAGAGTTTAAAGTCCTGTGCTTTGCCGTGCTATGGTTTGCTATCTAAGCCCAGTTCAACGTTACCAGTCTTAGAAGAGAAGGTGCTGGTGGTTGCAGGAGAAAGTTGGGGCTCCAATGTTGAACAAAGCTGTTCTTGCTGTGCAAGGTTTGATGAAAGTCAGCAGAGGAGGAAACTGGTCGCTCCTTTCCTTTGTAAGGATAGCAGCTCGGTGCTAACCTGCTTGGTGTTCCTCAGCTCCTCAGATTGGCAGGACCTTGTGTCGCTGCAGTGAGGAGAAGTTCTTTTGGGCCTGCTGCCAATGCAGCTTGCAGCTCTCCACAGCTTGTTGGGCCCAGAAGAAGGGATCTTGAAGGCAGGCAGCCCCGTGGGGGGAGGTGGAGAGGAGCCCTTGAAGATCTGAAGTTGAAGGAGTAGAGGGCGTTGAGTGAGAGAGGAAGAACAATGTATGCTCTTGGGTTTTGACTACCTGATCAGCGGGGGGGTCTGTCACCCTGACCAATAGTAGCTCAAACCTGAATTCTGCACCTAGGTGTGAAGAATGGGGAATTCTGGGACACTGAGTTCAGTTCAGAGTCCATGTTGAAATCCACAATGAATGACTTCATCTAGAATAGAATAGAATAGAATAGAATAGTCTTTATTGTCATTGTACAGGAAAGTACATAAAGTTGAGGGTGCTCCCGCAGCAACAAATAAAAAAAAGCAACACATAGAACAAATAGTAATATAAATATAATAAATTATATATATATAGCCCAGGGGAAGAAGCTATCTGTCAGCCTGCTGGTGTGGGACTTTGTTGACCTGTAGCGTCTCCCAGAGGGCAACAGATCAAACAGGGGGTAGGCAGGGTGTGAGGGGTCTCCTGTGATGGCCTTGGTTCTCCTGAGACAGCAGGATGTGGCGATGTGTTCCAGGCTGGTCAGAGGGCAGCCGATGATCTTTTGGGCAGTGTTTATGACCCTCTGCACCGCCTTCCTGTCCTCGGCTGTTGAGCCTGCGTACCACACACCCAGACAGTACGTCAGTACGCTCTCCACAGAGGAGTGATAGAAGGCCAGCAGCAGCTTTGTTTCCAGTTTGTTTTTCCTGAGGACACGCAGGAAGTGTAGTCGCTGCTGAGCCTTCTTAACCAGGTCCCTGATGTTGTAGGTCCAGGAGTGGTCTGCGGAGATGTGGGTGCCCAGAAACCTGAAGGTGGTGACAGTCTCCACCTGTTCTCCATTTATGAGGAGGGGGGTGTGGTCATGTCTGTTCTTCCTGAAGTCCATGATGAGTTCTTTTGTCTTTTGGATATTCAGGGTCAGGTTGTTGTCTGAGCACCATAGCGACAGTTCCTCCACCTCGGCCCTGTACGCTGTCTCGTCCTCGCTTCGGATGAGTCCAACCACTGTGGTGTCATCTGCATATTTGATAATGCGGTTGGTTGGGTGAGTTGGAGAGCAGTCGTAGGTGTACAGGGCGTACAGAAGAGGGCTCAGAACGCAGCCTTGAGGGGAACCAGTGCTGAGTGTGAGTGCAGTGGAGTGGTGGGGGCCGAGTCTCACAGACTGTGGGCGACTTGACAGGAAGTTTCTAATCCAATTGCAGGTGGGGAGGGGGATCTGTAGTTCCAGCAGTTTGGTGATGAGAATGTCTGGAAATATGGTGTTAAATGCTGAGCTGTAGTCCACGAAGAGCATCCTCACATAGCTCTTCTTGTTCTCCAGGTGGCTCAGCGCTGTATGGAGTGTGAGGGCGATGGCGTCCTCTGTAGAACGGTTTGCCCTGTAGGCAAACTGGTGGGGGTTGAGGGAGGGAGGGAGACAGTCTCTGATGTGCTGGGAAACTGATCGCTCCAAGCACTTCATGATTACAGATGTCAGAGCGATAGGTCTGTAATCATTCAGGCTGTCTATGGCAGGTTTTTTGGGGATGGGGACGATGATAGAGGCCTTCAGACATGTGGGGACGGTGGCATGTGTCAGGGAGAGGTTGAAGATTTTGGTGAGGATCCCTGCCAGTTGGTCTGCACATGCTTTACTCACCGCCCCTGGGATACCGTCAGGACCAGCAGCTTTTCTGGGGTTCACTGCTCTTAAGTTTTTTCTCACCTCGTGCTCCTGGAGAGAGAGAGGTGGGGTGCTGGAACCAGGGGGAGGCAGGGACTGCAGGTGTGTGGTGGTGGTCTCAAACCGGGCAAAGAAGCTGTTTGGCTCCTCTGCCAGTGTGCTGCTGCTGTTGGAGGATGTGGGAGGGGGGTTGCCTTTGTAGTTGGTTAGGGCCTGGATGCCCCTCCACATCTGACGCGGGTTATTGTCCGTCAGGTATCCTTCTATTTTGTTCTTCTTCTTGCTGTGTTCGGTTTCTCCGTCTACTGTGTGTTTGTTTACAGCGTGCAACCTTAATGCACATGCTCCGTGTCTTCTTCTCCGTTTTTGGTGAATGTCAAGCGCCACCTAGAGGCCTGGAATATGAACTACAGCGTTTTCGGTCGTTTTCAGTGGAGACGTGTGGACGAAAATATTCTTAAAACGATGCCGAGGAAGACGGAGTGTGGACGGCCCCTCATTGTCCGAGGTAGGGGAGGGGGGTTGCTCTGTAGGCATGCTTGATGTTAGAATAAACATGATCAAGTATGTTTTCTCCCCTGGTTGCACACTTGCGGTGCTGGTGAAATTTCGGGAGAACAGTCTTGAGGCATGCTTTGTTCCCAGCAATTATGTGCACGCCATCCGGATGAGCCCTCTGTTGTTTACATACCGTGAGGTCAAGCTGGCCGAGTGCTGTGCTAACGTTAGCATGGGAGTAGGGCTGGGCGATATATTAATATAAAACTTATATCGATATATTTTTTAAATGTGATATGGAATTAGACCATATCGCATACATCGATATAGTTCAAATTTGCGCTGTGATCCTTGCTCCGGGCAAACCGCTGACCCGGAGCTCTCTGCACTGCTCCCCCCACCCCTCCTCCTTCATGCACAGAGAGGGGAGGGGCTGGAACAGACACTCCGGCACTCTTCAACAAACACTTTGGTGGCCGCCGTTGCCCCACACTTTGGCCTTGATACCCCGTGAAAAAATATCATCGCACGGCCACCGGACAGGGTAGCGGGCTTGCCCTGAATTACAGCCACCTGAGTGCACAGTAGTCACTCACAGTAACTTCAGTGAGTCCGCGGTTCGCGCAGGTGGAGTCTCATCATCATGATGATCTCACGTGAAAGCCTCTCAAACAGCAGCAGCGTCTCAAAACAGAAGAATGAAACTTACAGCACAGCGAGCGAGCTCAGCCGGTTTTGACATGATACGTAACTGACGTATGTGGTAGGATTTAGTCCGGTAAAGTTGGAAATATATTCACAGATTCGAACTTCCCGGATCAATAACTCATAAGTGAAACCCTGTTAAAACACAACTGACGGCTCTTTCCTACCGTAGTACGGTAGACAACGAGCTACAACCGTATGTTAATCAAAACGAGCGTCTGGACATTAACTCTGGTCTGTATGGTCAGCCAGCTGTGAGACAAGGGTGCAGGGACCGTCTACAAAGTGCAACACTGAAAAGAGAAACTACAAAAAATATTCAATAACTTCACTATTATTCAGAGTGTAGTGCCACCAAAATCATTCCACACATCAGTGGTCTCCTGCTGGTTATTCTACAATTTTTTTGTTTGGAAAAAATGTGCTTTGCCATAATTTTGGGGAATTTCTATTTGGGAGAAATATTCAATAACACTAATATTCAGTAAGGTGTCACAAAACTCACCTCACTCTAACCCTACTTAAAAAAACTGTTTTGTAATGTAACATTAACTTGATATTGGTATTTAAAAAATGTTTTAAGACATAATCCATGTCTTATTATAAATTAGGATGTTATGGTATCAGTCTGAAAGGTAAATCAACAAATTTTACTCAGTGGCCTTTGTGCCCCTGACAAAAAAAAAAAGTGAAGGCCAAATGGACTTGCCCCTAAAATGACGAAATTCCCACCCACATGTCATATTTGGCTTTGATTTTGACTGAACATTTGCTCTCACTTTGCATAAAAATATCGGGATATATATCGTATATCGATATTCAGCCTAAATATATCGGGATATGACTATTAGTCCATATCGCCCAGCCCTAATGGGGAGGGATGAAAACAACGGTTACTATGGCAACCGTTAGCTCCCGTGGCAGGTAGAAGGGTCGGCACTGAACAGACATGGCCTCTAAGTCCGGTGAGCAGTGGGTGTCTATCACTCTGCTGTCCGAGCACCAGTCCTCAAGCACATAAACACAGAGTCTTATTCAGGTCTTCCGGAATGTTGCATGATTCTTTATGAATTAATATCAATTCAGTTTTTTTCATTGTTCATCGTCTTACCTGATATTTCGGAGAAATCCTCTATGATATCCATTGCCTTTGGAAGAGATATATTTAAGTATTGGTAAATATAATATCAAGTCATTGCCACGAAAATTAATTGATATCATTTTTTATCTACATTATGCCTCCCAGTTCCTCTGTCTAATTTTCGAGGCCAAAGGTTTATCATGGTAATAATGTCTTGAGGAAATTCAAACTTTTCTAATAGGTTAAAAAAATAGGCACGCCGCAATCAATCAGAAGTTTCCTATCAAAAGCTTCCAACTACCATCAGCCTCAAGTCTAGTTTTTGCTTGTTGGCATTCAGTAACGATATACAGGTTATAATACTGGTTTGAAGCTTTTTCTGTAAAGGCATAAATTTGTATCTGGGCTATTCAATTGTTTAGGACTTTGGTAATAATTTTAGGGTCATTTTTAATTTAGCTTATAGTTTGATACTCAGATGAAGTTTAACTGTCCTTTTCTGGTTTTGTTCACATTTGTCATTGCTTGGTACATTGTTTTGAGGAGAACCTCAATGCATTATTTATTTTTTAATATAAAAAAAATATATAATTGTCTGCAATTCAGCATTTTTTGTTATTCTTTGTATGTTTATTCCTAGCCTCAACAGTCACTTATTTTTGACTGAATTGAGTTGAAATTTGTTTTGAACATCCGAGAGACCCTAAAGAAACTTGCTGTCATGCATAGATGTAAATAGTTGTTGCTAAACGGTAACAGACAGAAAATTTATAATAGGAGGTCATTTAAAAAAACGAAGGTTTTGATAATTATTGCATAAATATAAAATAAATCAAAAACTTAATCCTTTATCATTTTCACCACTTTTCACCATTATTGCCTTTTTATTACTTTTGAAATGAGCAAATCTTTCATACTTTTCACTAGCTGTAAAGTAACATTTAGTGGTTTTATTTTTTCTGTAGATATCTGTACTGTATTGACTTAAAGGTGTTCCATCAGTAAGATACCTATCGAGCCTGGTTTTCATTGGGTTCTAGAAATTTGCAAGATACAGCTTGTAATGGCTAAGTTTGTTGCATTCTAGATGATGTTATCTTGTTCCATAAGCCAGGACATAATATTCTTTATTTATTCCTCATATTTTTATTTCATCATTAAGCAGTTTGATGTGATGGTGAGATCATGAAAATTCTATAAAAAGCCAGTGTTCACAAGACAGCCTATGGAGATGTTGTTTTTGAGGTTGACTGATATCAGAATTTTGGTTCTGGTAAATTTGAAATTGTGATATAATATACCGTGTGTGTATAGAGTGAAGAAAGTAAGATTAATATTTTGGCCGGAAACACAGAACAAGATGACATAATCTTGAATGCAACAAACCATTATAAGCTGTATCTTGCAAATTTCCTAAACCCAATGAAAAACAGGCTCAATAGGTAATAGGTAACACAGTAAAAAAAAAAACAATTAAACCAATTCTTTTTAGGAAAATCTTCAGTGTGTCTAACACTGAATACAATAAGAATTACAATAATCAGATGAAGGTTAAATAAAAGCATGTATGATCTTCTCGAGATCAGGCCAAGAGAGGAAATACTTTATTTTTCAGATGCTTTTCAAATAATCAAAACATGAATGAACAACTTTCATAGCTTGTTATGGGTCACTGTCAAGTCATGAGTCACTGAGTCATGACAAATGAACACTGAGGTGGCAACCAACACTTGAACAATTCAAAACAATTCAAGCACCACTGAAGCTGTAAACAAAATTTTCTTTTCATTGTATGTGAAGTGAACAGCAGGACTAGAACTGGATGAGTATGTAAACAGCATCACACTACCCAAACATATGCATACATGTCGACAGCAGAAGTCAAGGTACTACATTTATCAGAATGTGAAACAGTTGAAAATGAGAACGGGACAAGCATTTTTCAGGATTTCTATTTTGGATTCTGTCTTAAGAATTTCATGTATTGTCTACATATGCATGAATGTGGATATTGGTATCAGCCCTGAGAGCTTTGAGCTTTGTGTTCAACACAAATGTCACGCAACCAACAAAGAAATTTGGAATCTGTTCTTGATTAAGCATAACAGGTGCGAAATTGCCATAGTGACTATGTGTATTCCACTAACCTGCTGTGCAACGTCTTCACTTGATTTTGATATTACGCCCTAAGTTGAGATGGAGTAATGTGGATGTGTGTAAAAATATACAGATGTACAGTATTTTTAGGTGGAGTTGGAGTTCCAGTAGAGGGAGCCAGAAGACTGAGTTTACTGTTGTCTATCTCCAGCTTCAATGCTTTACATCCTGCCTTGGCCAGTGTAATCCAATAAAGGCTTTCATTTAAATAATCTGTGCTAAATCATCCAGAGTTTTCCAGATCTGGGATCTAAAGAGTTTTTTGTAGTAAGTCTTTGTCTTTTTTTTTGTGCCCACATGGCTGAAACCACAGTGAATGGTGCAGCAATTTAAATGATTATGCAAGACAGACAGATGGAATTTACCTGTGTAGAGCTCTAAGTTGTATAATGTGGACACTCAAGTCATAGGAAGAACTATGCATATCTTAGTACTTTAATCTAGCACTCTGTCTGCTAAGTTATTCCTCCCACACATGTGAGGTCATTAACACACACACACACTAAACAGACGCTGCTGCATAGTACTAAGCTCTACCTCAGCCTTGTGGCTGACCTCACAGGAAATTGCAACCATACACGTAAAAGGGCCATTTGTTGCTGTTTTTAGACTCAAATCATGATCTGGGCAGTGGGCAGGCATGCAGTCAACAGTAAATCTTGCATTATGATATATCAGTTATTTTATCTCCTAAATCTCATTTGGTCCCAATATCTGCCTCAATGTTCAGTTTTATTTTACCCTCAGTGATATCTGTTATTATCTGCAGTGCATTGTTCATGAGAAGATATAAGTTTACAAGTGCCATTGAATTCGGTCTGTGATAAGAAAATGATAGAACTAAGCATGTACTAGGGCTGGACCTATGAATACATGGGCAGATATAGTATATATAGGATCATATCCAACTGGAGACATATACTGTTATATGTTGGTCATTAGATAAAGAGGAAATGCAGTGCAGAAATGCCAAAGATGTTTGGTCAAGTTTGCAGGTAGACCACCAAGCAATCAATTCCCATCACTTCTGTCACTGATAATGACACTGTTCTTGTTAACAGTGAGGCACATAGAAACATCATCTAAAAGTCTGTTAGGACAAACACACAAGCAGTCAGATAATAAGTTGGAAACCAACCTTAAGTTGAATCAAAAATAAAACCCTGATTTCATACATTTGGAATGATGTGTAAAAAATTGTAGTTAAGGGGTTATAAATGCAAAATAACGACATGGAGGCTCTGTTGTCTAAACCAGGGCAGCCAAGTCCAATACCATTACACACTGCGTAAAAACTTCAAATTACTTTTGATGTTTTCACTACCATGTCCCTAGATAAAATATCGTTCAACATGTTAGATAAAGTAGGAAATGCTGCATTTCATTTTAAGTAGGATGGAATTACTAGTTTCAGCTCACCATTTAATAGATTTCCATCCATGAAGCTGATTGGAAAACCCAACATTCTGGACAACACTGGAGTGTTTGGAGTACAACACTGAAACTGGATATTGGACTTCCTCACAAACCGACCCTTCTGTCCCCTGGCTGTGAGACTCCTCAATTCATCCTCCATAAAATACTTTATAAAATAGATTGTTCCATCTTTCTTTTGTTTTTTTTCTATGAATGTAGTATAAAAGAACTCAAACATGTTTTGTTTTTGAAACCCCAGCAATGTAAAACAAAAAGATGAATAAAATATGCTTTACCTTACCTTATTTGTACCAAAAAACTCAGTAGAGTTACACAAATTTATTTAGTAGACTTGTTTAAGTGAGAGTGAGAGAAGGTCCTGTACCCTGGTGTAGTTTTGAAGAAAATGTTGAGCGGAATCTCAATACATTTGCACTTTTTTTCGGGGGTACGAACTCCAAAGAGGAACTTCAAAAATTATTAACTGAGTAAATACTGACACAAATGACTGAAATGAAATGATTATCAGACATGAATATTTACCAAATCAAAGCAATCAAAATGATGATAGTGAATTGATGTTGCCCATCAGACTCTTAAATCAAACTCATAGTTTCCTTTTGTAAAGTAGCTGTGAGTGTCACTTTGTAAAGAGAAATAATTAATTGGGTACTTTGGTATCATGTTTTTAACCATTTTGTAAATGATATATAAATAGTTATCTTTCCCACCGTCAACAATTTACACTGTACTAAGCTGTTATATGAGAAAAGAATGGATTCAGTTTTTCTCGGGTGTCATGATAATCTGTTATCAAATAGTCATCTATTTATGTTTATAGTTCCTTACTGAGAGAGTTCTCAAACCCTGTTTTATCTTTTTATGTGCCTTTTTTATGAGCGGCTGTGGCTCAGTGGGTAGAGCTGAGGACTAGTGACCAGAAGGTCACTGGTTCAAATCCCTGGCTCCCCTGGGCGGGACTGAGCTACAAGCCGAAGCATCCTTGAGCAAGATGCTGAACCCCAACACTGCTCCTGATGTGCAGTTGGCACCTTCGTGGCAGCCACTGCCATCAGTAAGGGCCCTGCGATGAGCTGGCGTCTCATCCAGGGAGTACCCTGGCCTTCGCCCATAGAGCCACTGGATTTGGCCCCAGTATCCCCGCTCCACCTTGAAAAAGGTGGTATAAAAGCGGTAACATCACCCGCGACCCGCATGGATAAAGCGGAAGAAAACGAACGAACGAACGAATGTGCCACCAGTAGAACAGTATAATTTGTAGAAAATGATTACATGAAGTGGCTGTTTTTAAGTCATTTATATATCAAAAAAGAAGAGGGGACCCAGTATAAGACCCTGTGACACCCTGCATTCCATGACTTCCGATTCTGAAAATATCCCTAGCATCAAGCTGCCTTCTTCTTCTTCTTCTTCTTCTTCTTCTTCTTCTTCTTCTTCTTCTTCTTCTCCTGCTCCTCCTCCTCCTCCTCCTCCTTCTTCTTCTCCTTCTTCTTCTTCTTCTTCTTCTTCGGGAGATTGCAAACCAACTATTAAGGTGCATACCGCCACCTTGTGTACTGGGGTGTGTAGAAGCTATTCAATTTGATTTTGTTTTATGAGCTTTACAAATAGGCTATAATTTCACAGTTACCTACAAGTAACAGATGATATACATTTCTTAACATCAGGCCAATCATTTATCAGCTTGATATACAAGGTGCATCTCTAGAGGGATGATGGTATAATGTTTGTATACACACATACTTATCCCCAACTGTACATCACACTTTATTTCTGGCCATCAAGTTCCTGACATGTCTGAAGTACTTATTTATATTGTATGTAAGTTAAGTAATTTTTAAAACATAATTAATTTACCATTTATGCAATAGCCACAATAAGTTGTAGAGTTTACTGTAATGTCTTGTTAATCTTAGAAAAATCAGTCTACACTGACTGTAATTGAATATGGTTGATTAGCAGTAACTCTGCCAGGTAAATGGTAACTATTATTAATATATTCAACAAATAATTTCCTGTCTGTTTTCGTTCTCGTGGAAATCCCTGACTTGAGTATTACAAATCTGCATTCCCACATGAGTTCTTCTCATTTTAACACCACCAGTCTGACTGTATAATGTTATTTCCTTGAGGGAGATGAGAGCCAGAGGAGTGAGCAGTGATGTTTTACCAATAATTGGTAGCCTGTGTGTTGGGAGATAAAAGGATTAGCTGGCACCTTAGTCACTGTGGAGGAGGGCTAGCTGTAGGGAGGGGATGCAGCTGGAATAATTGCTCCCCAAAGAGGCCCAGCTACACAGGAGCCATCACTGTGGGCCCCAGCCCACTCCACCCACCTGTTATGTAAACATGAAGAAAGCAGATCAGTATTGTTACAGTGTATGTGTATTCACTGTAAATTTGCATGTGAAATATATATGTCAAAGAGGATGCAAATCTCTGCAGGTCCACTACAGGGTTGCCTAGGAAACCCAAAAGGGGTGATAGCAGCATGCAAACAGTTACTGTAAAGTAAGTTAATAAAGTATTGTAAAGCCAAAAAGAAGTGATGTGACTAGAGAAAATAAAAGCACTCTCAGATAACAATGTCCATAATAGAAATTTGATGTCCACTGCACAATGTATGTTGGCTACCAGATAATTCCTCAGATAGTGTGCTTTATAGATTACACAGGTAAGAACACAAGAAAGAAACAGTAAAAGCAGATACAGAAATATATATGTAGAAAAAAAATAATAATAATAATCTATAGAAACGGCATACAGCATACAGAATAAACACAGTAAGACAAACTAACAGATACATTTGATTTCAAAGAAAATGTATTAAAAGCAACAGGTTGGTCTTTAGCCTGGACATAAAAGTAGTTAAAACTGTCTCAAGTTCTAGCTCTTGTAGTAAATTGTCCCACATTTGAGAGGCATAGAAGCTAAAGGCAGCTTCAGCCATGCTTACCAGTGAGGTCGGCACGGTTCATAATATGTCAGAAGATCTGACGAGTATCTAGGACCTAATTCATTTAGTGATTTATGGACGAGAGTAAAAAAAAAAAGTTGAAGCCAATTCTCTCAGAGACTAGAATTAAATGCAGCGATCTGAGATGTAGCCTTATAAGCTCAGCTGTTTTGTTCTTGTTACAACCGTGGCAGGTCTCCACGACAACGAGCCTATCACACCCGTTACTGCTAAACATTAACAGTGAAAATTAAAGTTAATTTAAATAATGGTTCAGAATTGGAACAAAATTGCTGTATAAATCTCATCGCTTGATAGAGAATGAGTGGTTTAGTTGAGTGCTGTACATTTGCTCAAGTACTGTACTTAAAGGGATATTCCGGTGTAAGTTTAATCCATGGTCTAACACACCATGAAACTGTGTTAGACTCCCTCTCGAGAGATAAAGTTTGCAGACCACTAGCTAACGTAGTTTTAGCATCCTCAGAAATGACTGCATGACAACAATACATTGCAGTAAATGGGTCCAAATATAAAACTGCCATCAAAAAGCCACAAATAATGCTCAGAACAGCACCAAACTTAGCAACATTAGAAATAGGGTCCCAGCACATATTTCGAGGCATCAAACATTTGATATAGTTGCCGTATTTGTCGGAAAAGATAAACAAAACTCACCACCCAAGAAGCCTTCCTTGTTGTGGGGAAGCCCTGTGAGTTGATTACCGAGTGCAGTAGAGTTCCGCAGCTCAATGATGATCATTACTGCTGGACTCTACTGCACTCGGTAATCGACTCACAGGGCAACTATATCAATACACAACAATATACGACCAAATAAAATGAACTTAACTTATTTAAAAATTTGCACAATCCACATAGAAGAGGCCTATTTTAATTTCAGCAAAAAAATAAAATAAATCATGATACCAGCTGCAATATAGACAATCAGCAGATTTCTGGTCTCAAAAATCCCACATTGGTTGGGCTCTATATAGTACAACCACCTTGACCAGTTACAACATTGAATTGCTGCTTGCAGGTTATGAAACATTAATATAGTACTGTCTGACTAGGGGTGTCACAAAAAAACAGATCTTTTTTTTATTTGATTGATTTGGGTAGATAGTTTAAATACATTATTTTGTTGGCTTATAGAAACTTACATATGACTAATATTAATGGTCGTAGGAAAAATGTAATGCATAAAATAAAGCCTGGACAATTTCTAACCATCCGCAAGTCAAACTCTGGTATTTGAATCCAGATTCCTTCATTGACATAAGCAGATGCAGCTACTGTTTTCATGCTACTCACTTTGCCATGTTTTCTTTAATATGTTGTGCTTGCACTATGAGCAACAAAGCTACATTATCTCCAAGACACCATAGAAAGCCGAGGCCTGCTCAAAACATTTTTATGGTAGAGTGCTGAGGACAAATAGAGTTGTGTAGCCATGACCTATTTTTGTATGCCAACCTAGAAGTTAGCATCACTATGGTTCTCTCAAAAAAAAAAAAGCCCATGTGATTTTTACATAGGATTTTGGAATATCCCCAAAACAAGCTCTCTGGCAAACAACCTGTAAATTAAATTTCTGAAAGTAAAATGATAATGTAAACAGACCTGGGAAGAATGCTAACCGATTTCCAAGTTTTTGGACTACCAACTACACCACTCAATACAGGAGTCTCACAGCCTGCGGCCAGAAGCTGGTCTGATAATACAACATTTAAACATAGTATATTTAGCTTCACCATTGTCATATTTCAGCCACAAATAGATACATTGACGCATCGCTGTACATACTGAGAACAGCTTTCTGTTCAAGGAATAAGAATAGAAAATACAGTTCTCGTCTTCCTTTCATTCTGATTATAGTGGACAAACTACTTTGTCCACTGGGGCCAGCAGAATCAATACAAAATTAAAGTTCCTTGTAACTGCTTTGATTCCTTAGTAAACTTGATGTCACCCCAATTTCCCACCTAATATTTGATACACAAATGTTAATAACACAGTCTACAGCTGAACATTATTACGTGTCTGTGCCAAGGAGCAGAATGCATGCAACCACGATACATGTGGCCCTGCTGACAAAAAACACCAGATTGGGATTTTGTCATTGTATTTTCTGATAAAGCCTATGGCTTAACAGTTAATGCCCAAGGGTTAACAGATAGTTCCTCTGTTAAAACATAATTACATGATTTTAACCCCTTAGCAGGCACAGTTTATCCTGTTATATAATTTTCGGAATTTCTATGCATTCACCCATTTCATTTTGACCCACTTTAAAATTTTACCTTTGGCACAAAAACTGTGTTAAATATTAATTTCATAATATATAGCATCACTGTAGGCTTAAGCCATGAATCAAAAGTTGTGACGAAAATATCAACATGTCAGACAAAAAAGCTCAAAGCACCTGTTTAAATTGGAGAATTGTGATGTGAATATTGTAACAGTTGACTTCACTTGATGCCTGGTGGTCAAAGTGAATGCTCAGCTCTTGTTGTAATTTATCTCTGATGCTGCCTTTGTGGTGACAGATGATCGAAATAGGAGGTGGAGCTTGTCATAACAATATACCTGCAGATGGGCCTTATCCACAAAGTTGAATTTCTTTAATTGTAACCCCCCCTAAAATGAACCCCAAATATATATATTTGTATAAATATGTATCCATGAATATAGATAATCAATTCCTCCTTTCTCTTAATGGCAGTTTTTAATGGGATACACATTATACTGATGGTGAGGAACATAGAGGAACATAGAAGAACTGGAAAAACTGGAATGAGTATCCCCATTGTAAAAATAGACTGGAGTGGTCTTGAGACGGAATGGAGGTAACAGCATATACACAAACATAATGCTCAGTGACAGGGCTCAACCTACATTAAGTGACAATGGACACGTAATGCAGTGGATACAGGAACACGAACAACTGGAACTAACAACATTTGAATACAATGAAAGCAGTACATTGGACATAGAACAGGATATCGATCCAGACAATAACTTCTTCTCCACCATAAACACCACATGCTATTACTACAACAATGATCAGTATAATGATAATATTATGGCAAAGGATAAACTATCTATAATTCACTTCAATAGCCAAAGTTTATATACAAACTTTAACAGCATCAGGGATTATCTGCACACATTCCAACAGCCATTTAACATAATCGCTATTTCTGAAACCTGGATTACCACTGAAAAGGGAATTAATTTTGAGATGGAGGGCTATGGATTTATATATAAAAACAGACAGAGCAAAGGGGGTGGTGGTGTTGCAATATATGTTGATCTGAACTTAACTTTCAAGATCGTAGAGGCTATGACACAGGTGATTGACAGCCTTCTTGAATGTCTCACAATACAGATTTGTATTGAAAAGAAAAAAGATATCATTCAGTTGTATATATAGAGCTCCGGGTATTGATAATTTCGAGGAATGGATGGAAAGCATGGTAATAAAAATGGGTAACAAAAATATCTTCATTTGTGGGGATTATAATATCGATATACTAAACCCCAACAATCAGAAAAGTATTGAAGAGTTTTTAAACTCAATGCATAGTTTGAGTCTCTTTCCTACAATCTCTAGACCCAGTAGAATAACGTCTCATAGTGCAACTCTGATAGATAACATATTCACCAATGTAATAGAAAACAAGACAATAAGTGGGGTATTAATTAGTGATATCACTGACCACCTTCCAGTATTCACAGTATATGACAATAATTCTAGAATTGAAATAGAGGGACATAAACAATATAGACAAATTAGAACAGAGGAGACAATAGCTACTCTAAAACACGAATTAATGGCACAGGACTGGGATGCAATATATAATGAAACAGATGTAAATAATGCATACAACAAACTATTGACTACATTCACTTCATTATATGATAAGCACTGTCCCATTAAGAGATATAATAAAAAACTAGCACATAAGAGCAATCCATGGTTAACTAAAGGTTAAAGAAATGCATGTAAAAAGAAAAATTTACTCTACAGGAACTTCATAACACAGAGAACAGAAGAAGCAGAAGATAAATATAAAAGATATAAGAATAAGTTAACTAATAGTATAAGATTAAGCAAAAAAGAATACTAACCATCCATCCATCCATCCATCCATTTTCGTCCGCTTATCCCGGGCCGGGTCGCGGGGGCAGCTGCTTGAGCAGGGACACCCAGACTTCCCTCTCCCTGGACACTGCCTCCAGCTCTTCCGGGAGGACCCCAAGGCGTTCCCAGGCCAGCTGAGTGACATAGTCACACCAGCGTGTCCTGGGTCTTCCTCGGGGTCTCCTCCCAGCGGGACATGCCAGGAACACCTCCCGAGGGAGGCGTCCCGGGGGCATCCGAAACAGATGCCCAAGCCACCTCAGCTGGCTCCTCTCGATGTGGAGGAGCAGCGGCTCTACTCTGAGCTCCTCCCGGGTGACAGAGCTCTTCACCCTATCTCTAAGGGAGCGCCCTGCCACCCTGTGGAGGAAACTCATTTCGGCCGCTTGTATCCGGGATCTTTCGGTCATGCCCCAAAGTTCATGGCCATAGGTGAGGGTCGGAACGTAGATTGACCGGTAAATCGAGAGCTTCACCTTTCGGCTCAGCTCTCTCTTCACCATGACAGACCGATACAATGACCGCATTACTGCGGCCGCTGCACCGATCCGCCTGTCACTCTCACGCTCCATCCTTCCCTCACTCGTGAACAAGACCCCAAGATACTTAAACTCCTCCACTTGAGGCAGGAACTCTCCTCCCACCTGGAGGGAGCAAGCCACCTTTTTCCGGTCGAGAACCATGGCCTCAGATTTGGAGGTGCTGATTCTCATCCCAGCCGCTTCACACTCGGCTGCAAACCGCCCCAGGACATGCTGGAGGTCCTGGCTCGAAGGAGCCAACAAGACCACATCATCCGCGAAAAGCAGAGATGAGATCCAGTGGCTCCCGAACCAGATCCCCTCCGGCCCTTGGCTGCGCCTAGAAATTCTGTCCATAAAAATAATGAACAGAACCGGTGACAAAGGGCAGCCCTGCCGGAGTCCAACATGCACTGGGAACAGGTCTGACTTACTGCCGGCAATGCAAACCAAGCTCCTGCTCCGGTCGTACAGGGACCGTACAGCCCTTAACACAGGGCCTCCGACCCCGTACTCCCGGAGCACCTCCCACAGAATGCCACGAGGGACACGGTCGAATGCCTTCTCCAAGTCCACAAAACACATGTGGACTGGTTGGGCAAACTCCCATGAACCCTCGAGCACCCTGTGGAGGGTATAAAGCTGGTCCAGTGTTCCACGGCCAGGACGAAAACTGCATTGTTCCTCCTGAATCCGAGGTTCGACTATCGGCCGAATTCTCCTCTCCAGTACCCTTGAATAGACTTTCCCAGGGAGGCTGAGGAGTGTGATCCCCCGATAGTTGGAACACACCCTCCGGTCCCCCTTTTTAAATAGGGGGACCACCACCCCGGTCTGCCAGTCCAGAGGTACTGTCCCCGACTGCCACGCGATGCTACAGAGACGTGTCAGCCAAGACAGCCCCATAACATCCAGAGACTTGAGGTACTCAGGGTGGATCTCATCCACCCCCGGTGCTTTGCCACTGAGGAGCTTCCGGACTACCTCAGTGACTTCGGCTTGGGTGATGGATGGGTCAACCTCTGAGTCCCCAGCCTCTGCTTCCTCTATGGAAGGCGTGTCAGTGGGATTGAGGAGATCCTCGAAGTATTCCTTCCACTGCCCGACGATGTCCCCAGTCGAGGTCAACAGCTCCCCACCTCCACTGTAAACAGTGTTGGTGGAGGACTGCTTCCCCCTCCTGAGGCGCCGGATGGTTTGCCAGAATTTCTTCGAGGCCGACCGGTAGTCCTCCTCCATGGCCTCCCCGAACTCTTCCCAGACCCGAGTTTTTGCTTCCGAGACTGCCCGTGCTGCCGCACGCTTGGCCTGCTGGTACCCGTCAGCTGCCTCAGGAGTCCCCCGGGCCAGCCAGGCTCGGTAGGACTCCTTCTTCAGCTTGACAGCAACCCTTACTTCCGGGGTCCACCACCGGGTTCGGGGATTGCCGCCGCGACAGGCACCAAAAAAGAATACTATAAAAAGAAATTAGAAGATAATAGAAACAATATGAAAGGGATATGGAATATACTAAACAATATTATTAGAGATGGTGCTAAACAAAAGAATTTACCTAAATACTTTGTTATAAATGATAACAAAAATTATAATATGGATGAGGTGGCAAATAGTTTTAATCAGTTCTTTGTAGATGTTGGTCCTGAGCTAGCAAAAAACATCCCAAATCCAGGGCCGGATGGAGACTACATAAATAATCTAATAACAAGGAATCCCCACTCAATGTTCCTGAAAGCAATAGAGGAAAATGAAATTATCAACATTGTAAAAAAGTGTAAAAAATAAAACATCTACAGATTACAATGGCATTGATATGTAATTATTAAACAGGTCATCGAAGGGGTATCAAAGCCATTAGCACACATCTGCAATTTGTCTTTTCAAACTGGTACATTTCCAAACCAGATGAAAATTGCTAAGGTCATTCCGTTATATAAAACTGGGAGCAAGCACAACTTTACAAACTATAGACCTGTCTCAATACTGCCACAACTCTCAAAAATATTGGAAAAGCTTTTTAACAATAGAATGGATGCATTTTTGGAAAAACCCAAATTATTTTCAGAGAGTCAGTATGGGTTTAGGGTTAACAGATCAACATCACAGGCAATAATGGAATCAATAGAGGAAATCACAGATGCAATAGACAACAAAAAACATGCAATAGGAGTATTCATAGATCTTAAAAAAGCGTTTGATACAATTAATCATAACATACTATTCAACAAATGGGAAAAATGGGCAAAGAGTTATTTGAAAGGACGGCAACGGTTTGTAAAGTTGGGTAATCACTGCTCAGGATATTTGGACATTGCTTGCAGGGTCCCCCAGGGGTCAGTATTGGGCCCCAAATTGTTTATCCTGTATATCAATGATATGTGTAAAGTATCTAGGTGGTTAACATTGGTCAATTTTGTGGATGACACAAATATTTTTGGTTCAGGAGAAAACATTAAACAAGTGGAAACAGTTATAAATGAGGAAATGAAAAAACTAAAGACATGGTTTGACTGGAATAAATTGTCATTAAATGTAAGTAAGACTAAGTTCATGTTGTTTGGCAAATGCACATAGAACACAAAGGTGCGAATAGAATTAGATGGGGTTGAAATTGAAAGGGTGCATGAAAACAGATTTCTTGAGGTTATAGTAGAGGACAGACTGAGTTGGAAACCACACATCAAACATGTACAGTCCAAAGTTTCAAGAAGCATTGCACTCATACACAAAGCAAAACAATTACTGGATCATAATTCCATTGCACACTGTACTGTTCACTGGTCTTGCCATATATACATTACTGTGCTGACTACTTGGAACATACAAATCCACTTTTTATACAATCAAAACTACTGAAATTCACTGACATTGTATCTTACCAAACAGCAATCATCATGTATCAGGCAAAAAACACACAATTACCAGAACATATACAAAATGTATTTAGGAATCGGGAGGGAGGTTATCAATTAAGAGGGGAACATAACTTCAAAAGATTAAACAGACGAACAACCTTGAAAAGTTTCTGTATATCTATTTCTGGTGTCAAGCTATGGAACAACCTAAGTGAGGATCTCAAGCAAAGTCCAAATATCAACCAGTTCAAGAAAATGTACAAACACATGTTGTTTAGCGGGTACAATGGATAATGGTCATTAATGAATATTGGTGATTATTATTTATTAATTGATGTGGCATGGTGATGAGAAGTAGAGAATGTGAATGTGTATGTGGATGTATGTATATGTATGTGTATATATGTGTATGTGTATGTGTGTATATGTATGTATGTATGTGTATATATGTGTGTATGTTTATTTATATGCATGTATATGTGGGTGTGTATATGTGTATGTAGATATATATATTAATTTAATTTAGACAAAGGGGTGAGAGCTAACAAGCTATGCTTCTTCTCACTCCTTTTCGAATATGTCATTTATTTATTTATTTTTTTTTTTTCTGTGCTTCATTATTATTTTGCTTCCTCAAAATCTTCATTTCTATATTATGTTGTGCAAATAATTTGTTAAATAGCAATCAGGAAGCGTGTTCTATTTGCATATTCGGAATAAAATAATAATAATAATATATATATATATATATATATATATATTTCTGTTATTTGCTTTGCTGGGTTATTTCAATTCCCATGTTGATTGAGTTTTAAATAATTTTGAACTGAATATTAGACTGTTGGATGGACAAAACAAGCACATTTACGAAATCACATTATATAATTATAAACAAAATAACCCCCAAAACAATAGAGTGATTGATATTGATAAGCTTTTTTGGTCACAGCCAATGTGAATTCAGTAAAACAGATACTAGTTGTACATTGTTAATGAGCTGTACTGGTGGAAGTTACATACAGCAAGTACTTTGAGGTTGTTTCTGAATATTTAATGTGCAGTTGCATAACACAGAAAGAATGTCATAACAATACTTTGACATTAATTTTGAATCTTTTGGATTCACTTTCTTGTCCTGTTAGTGACTTGCAAAGCCATCATCCTCATCAGTGGTGACTCCCAGCCAGGAGACATTGTGTTAGCCATGTTCACACACTGCACTAGGCATGTAGCTTAGGGTTAGGGTTACTATATTTGTATCAGGTTCTTAATGCCTTTAAAATGTGAACATAACATGATGAAAACACCACACTAACATGAAAAGCAGATTATGTGAGCTAGAATAGAACTGCATGCCTGGTTGTTGATGAGTTATTGAACCACTTCATCTGTTGATGGGAGAAGTGGAGTTTTGTTCATTGCTTGGGCAGAGTTGCTGGCTGTGTTAAGCACATTACCCAGAGGAGAGCTGAATTAGAAATCAGCTATGCTGGGTGTAAGGTCATTGTCTGTATTGAAGGGAACAGGCGGCCTCTATGTCTGAGGATTAGTCTCGTTGTTAGCTCGCCACCAGACATCTGGTCCTCTCACAGCACACTGTTTCGCAGGATAGCAGTGCTGCATCAGGACTAAGAGAGCAGGGAGGTTTACTGCACTGTGAGTTACACATGACACCTTTTTACCACTCAATTTTGATCTGAAAGTATTGTTCTCCCTTTAGGAATTCGTATTGCTTATCACAGCAGATAGTTTTGATGGTTTCTGTAACGTACTATGGAGAGGGGAGAATTCCAGAACAACTGTCAGTACATGTTAAATTGACATGGAGCTGAGTTCTACTAATAGATGTCTGGTTAGATCTTCTCTTTAGTGAAGTCGTTTTTATTCTGATTCCTTACAAAGAAACAAAAGTCTTTTGTAAAGAGAAGCTTAATTTGAAAACATTAGTCTCATGTGCTGTATTGTACAGTGTATGTATAATTTTACTGCATATTTTTATTTTGTCGTAATAACCAAATGAGTGACAACTAACAACTGGTTTTGTACCACTTAGATTCTTACACACATTCTAAACCTGCTGTACACAAACCATTCAAGAGCTTTTGGGGATTTGCATACATTTCCCTGTATTCATTCGCATCCATAATAACCTGTTTTAATTCAAATGACAAAAATACCTGTTTATTGTTTGTTTTGCCAAAGACTAAAACTAATATTTATCACTGATGTAGTTTAAATTATCTCCTGCTTCTGAAAACACAACACATGGAACCATATTTGTATGATTGGGACAGACACATGATCCTGTGACTGGTGGTGAATGCTAAGAGTTTGTTTTTTATGAAGACCTATTTAAATGTAAATGTGTCTGTTATTTAGAGAGACACAGCATTGGACTGGCGTGGCATATCATTTGTTATTGGGTTTAGTTCTTTAGTAAACCATGCCCAAACATTCAAAACATGTCTCTTTAACATTTGAATAGAATGCCAAACAAAGAGCTAACTTGAGTCATACAGTTTAGATTTTTTTGTGGTAGATGTTGTTATGATGCACCAACTGACGTGAGAATTCCTGATATTTAGTCAAAGTAGACCAATACAGTCATTAGTCCTGGTTTTCACCTAAAAACCTTTGACACCAACATTAACCATGTGTGGCTCATCTAAAGGGGGTTAGTTATCACATGGCCGCCAGTTCAATTCCCAAGCTTCCCCAGCTGCATGTCGAAGTATTCTTGAGAAAGATACTCCTGATATCTTTCTCAAGGTATCAAGAGTATGTGCTCTTGATAAGCTGGTCAGCAACTTGCATGGCAGCTTCTGACATCAGTATAAATGTGTGTGTGTGTGAATGGGTGAGTGTGACACGTGCTTTGAGCAGTCATAGGACTGGAAAAATGCTGTAGAAATGCAAGTCCATTTACCATTTAATATAGATACTGATCAACATATTAATATTTGTGTGAATAATTACTTAGCTGGCCATTATTGACAATAAATTCGCATTGCTGGCTTCAACCTTTGAATAATTAGGGATGCATGATATATAAATCGGACTGATACATTTTTAATGAAAAATGTACATTACCAGCTCTGGCAAATAAAATTATTACCAATAAATAGAACCGATAATATAAAGCTGATTTGCTTTAGTTGACTTTAGTTGAAGTGCAGCATTTACACACAGTATGATGGGGGTATGCACCTTTAAAGTTGGTTTGCCAGCTGCCAATAAACACAGAGAAAAAGAAGTACAACAATGCTGTAGTCATGTTGATGATGTAGAGCTGCTGTACCTGTGTAGAGCCACGCAATGTAGACAAGAGCCACACATGGTGTCGCTGGAATGGGCGTTGTTCTATAAGTTCAGAAGAAGACAACACAAATGTAACTTGCAATATGTGTTCTGCAGGTGTTTGGAGAGGAGGGAAAACATCTTTGTTTTGGCTTTGAATTAATTTACTGTGTGTGTGTGTGTGTGTGTGTGTGTGTCTGCCATTGTTAAAACTGCACTCAGTGATACATTTTTCTCTGTCTTTGCTCAATTGTTATCAGTTGCCATGGTGATGGTAACGGACTGAGGGAGGTGATCTTATAGTGGTTTTACCTGCGACTTACCTCACATTATAATGATTCTCCTCAACAACAGTAACTGTTATGGCTTAAATGATTATATAATGATAAGAGTCTAATGAGCAAACTGTGACATTTTTGTGTGTTCATTGTCAAAAATATGGCTAATGGAGCATTTAAGAAAAGTGGATGTGTTTGCAGGCCTCCAGATATTTTCCCTCTCAGTTTAAAGACTTAATGCAACAGTTGGTGAGTGTTCCTGTCATTTAAAAGCCCACTGAGCCAAATTGTTGGTCTGACTGCTTCTGGAACTACACGGTTCTGACCAGCATGAATTTTCCTGATGTTTGAATAATGAAGGTGGAGTAAACATTGTGGAAATAAGATCGAGTTGAAGACAAGGCTTTTGGAATTTTTCACAACCCCCACTCTGTCAGTTGAGTCCTCCATCCTGGCTGTCACCATTCTGTCCCATACACACAAATGTAGAAATCTGAAAATCTCAAACACACATATGTGTTTTGACATATGACACTCAATCCGTGTACCCTTCGTTCTTTGGTTTTTCCCTTTCAAAATGTAATTCATGTAATTCACACAGAAAGCTGCGCTGCCGCTCCTAAAGAGACTAGACGGTAGACGTCATGATGATGACGTCAGGGTGTTTCCCAGGTGTTTCCCCTGCGGTTATTTATCAAAATATACACCTGCACCCGGCGTTTAAAGGGAATCCGTGTACCCTTCGTTTTTTGGTTTTTCCGGAAACAGCCGTTTCCAGATTGGCGTCACTCCTACGGCGAAGGTTGTGCTCCACAAAAAAAAAAATAATCGGAAAAAAGAATCAAAAAACAAAAACACGAAAATTCCCCCCATGTCGAAATGCAAGTGGTTGGACTATTATAACACAACAAATCATCCTTCTGGCGACTTTTTTTGTCAAAAGCGACTACCGACAAATCTAGCGACTTTTACTGGTGTTATTGGAGACTTTTGTGGTGTTTGGAGACTCTGACTTAAAAACACTTATCACTCTGCAGTTACTGTGCTCAACGAGCAGCGGGTGCTGCCGTGAGTCCCTCCCCCTTCCAAAAGCACTCACAGGCGGTCAGTCTCTCAGTAGCCGCGTGCAGCAGTCCAGCCTGCAGGAGGAGACACACAGCACTCCGCCTCCAGACTGCAAATGAATCGCGGATGCGCATGGCCGCCGCCGCTCCGGCGTACAGAGCGGATGTAAATGTACCACATATTACCAAATAATAGGTTTCAATTAATCGCAGGGTTCCCTTTAATCCGTGTACCCTTCGTTCTTTGGTTTTTCCGTTTCAAAACCAAATTAAAATAACAGAAAAACAAGTTTGTTTTTCTGTTATTTTGTTTTAAAACCAGAACGGAAAAACGGAAAAACAGAATAACACAAAATCACACATTTTGTAGCTGTTATTCTGTTTTAAAACAAAAACAGAATAACGTGAAAATTTTGTTTTTTGATTTTTACTGTTTTGTTATTGTGATATTTGGAAAATTCGGATTTAGGAGCGGCAGCGCAGTAATTGTAATTCATGTAATTCACACTGAAAGCTGCGCTGCCGCTCCTAAAGAGACGTGACGGTAGACGTCATGATGATGAGATCGGGGTGTTTCCCCTGCAGTTATTTATCAAAATATACACCTGCAGCGCGCAGGTGGTCGAGTGGCTAGAGCGCATGTCATAAACGCAGCCGACCCCGGTTCGATTCTGGCCGGAGGTCCTTTGCTGCATGTCACATCCCCCTCTCTCTCTCCCGTATTTCCTATCTGTCTACTGCTTAATAAAGGTGTCTATGCCAGAAAAAATCTTTAAATAAAAAATATACACCTGCGCCCGGCGTTTAAAGGGGACCCTGCGGTTAATTGAAACCCGGCTTTTATTTGGTAATAAATGGTACATTTATACGCTGGAGCGGCGGCGGTGGCCATGCGCATCCGCGATTCATTTACAGCCTGGAGGCGGAGTGCTGTGTGTCTCCTCTCTGCTCTGACTGGACTGCTGCACGAGACTACTTAGAGACTGACCGCCTGTGAGTGCTTTTGGATGGGGGAGGGACTCACGGCAGCACCCGCTGCTCATTGAGCACAGTAACTGCAGAGTGATACGTGCTTCCAAGTCAGAGTCTCCAAACACCAAAAAAGTCTCCAATAACACCAGTAAAAGTCGGTATTTGTCGGTAGGGGAAACACCCCGACGTCATCATCATGACGTCTACCGTCACGTCTCTTTAGGAGCGGCAGCGCAGCTTTCTGTGTGAATTACATGAATTACAATTACTGCGCTGCCGCTCCTAAAGCCGAATTTTCCAAATATCACAATAACAAAACAGTAAAAATCAAAAAACTTAATTTTCACGTTATTCTGTTTTTGTTTTAAAACAGAATAACAGCTACAAAATGTGTGATTTTGTGTTATTCTGTTTTTCCGTTTTTCCGTTCTGGTTTTAAAACAAAATAACAGAAAAACAAAGTCGTTTTTCTGTTATTTTAATTTGGTTCTGAAATGGAAAAACCAAAGAACGAAGGGTACACAGATTGCTACACAGATTACACACACAATATATATTTTGTATCTCTTATTTCTTTACTACAGAGTATTTGAGTTATTGTCACTGTAACATCTCTTCATACCCCATCAGCTGCTTCTCCACACAAATTCAAGTCAGCAGTGCAGTTTGGCTCACAACTTGTACAGTAGTTATTTTATAAGTTGTTATTGTTATATCCTTTGATCTCACCCCACCATTATGACTCTTCATCCTCATTCAGTTACAACTACAAAAATGTGAAAGCCAAAAAAATCCGTTTGGCTTTAGCTTTTCAACAAACCTTTTACATTTTTAAAATATTTTTGGCATCATGCAAAGTTTAACAGCCAGCAATGCATATTTGGTGTAAACTTTTCAACAACAAGCATTTCCAACCACAAGTTCTTGAGAACTTGCCTTCTTTAGTTCCTATTGTAGCTCCTTTCACACAGCCTTTTCAGCAGGAATGTTGCACTGTTATTCTGCTTCGCTATTCTTGGAGATGTAGAAAATGTGTGAGTGTATGCTAATGAAATTAAGTTTGATTATAACTGGGCGGCCATTTTCAAAGCCTGGCTTGTTTTCAAATTGGTTCCCACCCACCCTAAAAATATGTTGTGTCTGAGGAAAGGTAGTTCATATGAATACATTCAAACAGTAGTTTTGGATGGTCAGTATTGCTTGAACTGTATCTTTTATTATTATAAGAGGATGGGTTTCTTGCTGAGAATTGAAAACGATGCAGATGAACACTGTTTGCTTTTCTTGAAGTTGAAGCAAAGGAGTTAATTAATAATTAATAATACTGTCTCTATATTTGGTTTCAGAATCAGAATCAGAAATTCCTTTGTTAGTGCCGCAAACAGGGAAATTTGTGCATCACAGCAACTAAAGGACAGTTCAATCTAAAAATAAACAATTATAATTAGGGGTGTCACGATTCTCCAAATCCACAATTTGATTACATTTTCAATTCTAAGGTCACGGTTCGATTCGATTCTCGATTTTTACATTATTTTTTTTTAAAGCACACGTTGCTATGCCATTTTTAGACTAGACTTTTATGCAGTATAATATCTGACCTTTGTTCACAATGTACGACACTACATTGTCAAATGTAAAACATTTATCAACAACATAATGTAACAATAACTTATATCTTCTGTCAATTGGAAACTTAAAGTGAAACTCTCACCAAAATGCAACCTAGGCTTTTTTTTGTGAATGTATGTGAGTGAAACCTTTGTGTAAAAGCATAATTACGACGAATGAGGCACTTTTAAGATTGACCATATTTTCGTTTTCGGCTCAAACTCATTTTCAATGGGAGTGCATGGGGCACTTTTAAGCTAGCATCAAAATCGCTATTTTTAAAACACTAAGAAGACTTGACACAACATGAAACTTTGCTCATAGTATCACCAGGGTCTCTACACATGAACACGAGCATTGAGAACATTGTTTGTGTACACAGAGTTTGCTAGAGTTTGGGTGAGAGTTTGACTTTAAACAAAATAACCTGCCATCTAGTTTCTGCAGAGCTTGCAAAGAGTGGCTTTTTTGTCAACAACGCGAACATTGTCAACATAACTCATTGGAAATCCAAAATACTTCCACACCGGCGACTTCAGTGAAAGAGGAGGGGATTCAGGTTCTGTCTTTGGGTCTCCTGCATCTGCAGTTGCCATTGTTGTGAGAGTGGCGTAGCCCCTTTTAGGAATAGGGTCGTGCGTGAGGTGTGTTTGCGTAAGGTGCGTAAGGTGTGAGTGGGCGAGCGAGAGTGAGGGAGCGTGCCTATGTGCGGACAGTGAATGAACGGTAAAGGAAGGAGAAGTGAAAGGAGTAGCAATAGTAGCGACAGCAATAAAGTGTACAATATAGTCTGCAGTTTGGCTGTGAATAATGGTGACGGCTCCTCAAGATATTGCAAAGCTCCCTGGTATTAGTTCCAAACCAGCTTAACACGTAAAAGGAGGTTCACCCCGAAGGTACACAAACTTCGGCCCTGGAGGAAATCATCTCCCCTGTGGTTCCCGTCCACGGTCCGGGAACCGAACAGGAATGGTGTAACACCATGCTATCGTTTGACTGGCTGTTGCTAATAGGTACTGGCTTTGCTAGTCACTAAGTTAGAGGAGGTTTACATGACATGGGGGCGTGGCAGCATCAACGATTCTATTTTTTAATTCAAAGTTCGAGATTGTAACTTAGTTTCAGTGGATTCCGATTTAAAATCGAAATCGTGACACCCTTAATTATAATAGTAAGGAATAAACTAGACGTGGTGGAAAACTCTTTGACTGCAAAACACTCCTAGCTCCTCCCAACTCTCCGTTGTCATGGTTACACATTAACACTTAGGGGGGCAACTAGGGGGCAATGCCCAACAGTCAGTTGTAAGTAAGAGGGAAACTACCCAGATTATGGTGAATTATGTCTGTCCAGTCCATTAAATACGTCCTCCCAGAATTCACCGTAATGGGAATAAAATGACAACCTCAACATGTTGGAGGGTTGATGGTCTGACAGGTGAACAGGTGTGGGGGCTGGGGTTCTCGCCGGGGAAACCGCTGGGTCTTGCAGCTGTGTAGGGGTAGTGTGGGTGGGTGCCCCCTCCGTGGGTGCTGGGTCAGCCCCACAGGTCAGTCCAAGTCCAGGTGAGCTGGTTTGAGGCGGTCTATATTTTATTTTCTGGCTTGCTGCTGATGTCCACCACAAAGTGTGTGTCCCTGGTCCCACAACACGGAATTGTTCATCATGGTGGGCGTCATTGTTGATGAAAACATACTTAGCTACCTGCAGGCTCATGGGGACATGACTGAGGGAAAAAGTATTTTGAACTGGCGATTGGTGTGATGGCTCTGGCATTGTCCAGGAGCAAGATCCGCTGATGCGTTGCCAACCAAGGAGCTGCTGTGTTGAGGACGAAATCCGCTGGGACACACAGAGGTTGTTTGTAGACCAGTTCAGCAGATGAGGCCTGAAGGTTATCTTTGGGTGCAGTTCGCAGGCCTAGCATTACCCACAGGAGCCTGTCCACCTTCCTGGAATGATGAAACCGCTCGCACAGCCCATAAGCCTGTGGGTGGTCCACAATGGTGAGGAGGTGTGTGAAACAGTGGGATGGGGGCAGGGGTCTATGTTAAAGATGTTGTTCCTTTCGGGCATGGAGAACTGTGCCATTGGGCCTTGGTGTGGCGTGCACCTTAGCGTGTTGGCAGTCAACGCAGGAGCCAGTCCAGGCCCTAACAGACTTCTTGAGACCATGCCAGACAAACTAAGCTTTGACAAGGTTTCCTGCCTGGGTGAGGGAGGCCATGAACAGCATTGAAAACTTGCCGTTTCCTCCCGGCTGTTTCCTTCCAGGGGGCTGACAACATCCCACTGGAGTAGAGTGTTGGCCCTGTCAAAGGCTACGTCCTCCAATCCCAGCCCAGTGACTGCTGTCCTGAAGGACTGAACATTTGGCTCGGCGGCTTGGTCTGCTACTATGCGGGCGTAGTCAGTCCCTAAGTGGACAGCCCTTGCGATGCCATCGGAGAGGCAGTCAGATGGAGAGGTAGGGAACGAAAACTTTACTGTCAAAAGTGCAAGATTTCCGGTCGTTGGAGCGTAGCTGCCGCTGAAGAAAGTAAGCAGTTGCCAGGCGCCGTTTACCCACTGCTTGTGTACCGCGTCAAATGAATAGTCTGATCATATCATCTTGATGATGGTGTCCAACTTCGACGGGAGGGGGACCTATCTTTGGTGACGCAGTGTCAGAGAAAGTTAATGGTGGACAGCCTGAACTGGCACTTGGCCAGGTTGATGATCAGTCCATGCTTGCTGAGTATGTGTGGGACCGAGTAGTGGTCAGGTGTTGTTGCGGCGTTAAGGCCCAACTCTGGTCTCCATACTGTGCTATTTGTGATTTGTGCTGATAGTTGAGAGCATTCTGCATAGATATGAGCAATGGTTTGCGTCAGCTATTTATAAATATATTATTCAAAAGTCATCCCTTCATCTTAGTAGCTACGATCATCTTCACAATGTGTAGCCTTCTGGAGGATGTAGTTGATTGTTGATTCTCATCCCATGTCATCAAATATTGATGCTTTGGGTTGGCAGCTCGAGTCAGATGCCAACCCAAAGGGTCGATCTATCTCAAATTTACCAGCAGCTGATTACAAATCACACTGTAGGCTTTGGAGGGAGCCGTCAGTGGCTGTTATACTGTTTTCAGCCACAAGGTGACTGCACTGCTGCAACTTTTCAACATTATTATTACAATTTAGTATTTTCACACCACAAAATCAGGGGCTAGGATGGATAGATTTGAAGTCTTATCATTTCCAGCTGTCACTTTCTTCATGCAAACCTTGCGCACAGCCATTTGCTGGCTCTCCCTGGTCATTCAGTTCGAATAAAAAATGCTGCCAAATTGCAGCAAAGGCATTTTTTGGGTTTGCCATATGCAAGTGACCAGCACCATTGTGGGCATATACATGCGCACTGTGTGGCTGCTAGAGGTGGTGAGTGAATTTCACACACTCTTAAGGCATTTATTATAGACATGTGAACATTGGGCAGCAGATTTTTTTTAAAGAAAGTAATTAAAAGGACACTGGTGCTATTTTGAAATACCACGGGATATTGATTAACACCCAACCCTAATTAGTCTCAACAATCAGCTATCTTCTCCAGGCAGTTACACTTTGTTGCTTTAAAGACTCCTTTGTCACTGGAACAGCAGTTTATTTGGAATTGAAAAAACAATTATTCCTCACCAAAAGGTGGAGATATTGATAATGAATCATGAGACTCTCAGTTCCATCATTTGATGGAATCTCTGCTCTGTACATAAAATCTGTTTATTTTATTGATGAGATCATTGCTGTTTTCTGTGAAGAGGTTAACCAGCAGCTGAATCATGGAACACTTATATTTCCACAGATATCCAGGAGTTCTATGAAGTAACATTGCTAAACACGCAAAAGAGCTGCGAGCAAAAGCTGGAGGAGGTCAACCACATGGCGGACAAGTGGGAGAAGAGTGCTTCTATACAAAACTCTGAGCTTGCTCAATCTGCTTGTCCAGTGGAGGAGGTGAGTCTCTCATACACTGTTTCAGACAAGCAAAACCTCATGCATACCTGAACTAAATAATTACCTCTGTATGACTAGGCTGTCTACTGAATCCATTCAAAAAGTCCAGAAATAAAGCAGATGGAGGCTGAGCTGGAGTAATTTCTCGCAGACAGCAGCAGCAGTAACAGCAGCAAAGTAATAATCAGCAGACACACAGAGCATGATTGTCAAAGCCTTTAAATAGACCACCAAGTCATGTTAGGGAGATGTGCTGTTTTTTTGAGCTGTTAGCTGAACAACCTTATGTGATGTTTGACATACAGTGTCCTGGCAGATAAAGTTCACCGAAGATATACAAAGATAACCATTTTTATAATCAAGTAAAAGTGAATATTTAGAAAATATGGTAGCGTCTCATTACTTTAATGGGGCTCGCTAATAATTTTACAAATTAAATTCAGATTACTCTTCAAGAGGAGAACTAAGGTTTCTGACTGCAGTTGTATAATGTGTTTTTGGCTTTCTGTATAGAGCTTTGACAGAGCCTAAATTAAAAGTGGACATTTAGGAGACAGGGAGGGTCTAGTGAAAGATGTTGCTGCTGCTGTGGTTTGACCACTTCTTTTCTCCTGTGAACTAACTGACTGGCATTTGAAAATGTCTTGAAATTACAGGTTTCATGTTTGTTGTTTGCATATATTTATGAGTCAAATATTACTACAATACTACAATACATGACTACAGTACAGTACAGTCATTTTACCATCTCATGTGGAAGCCTCAAACAACTGACTCTGTATACCTGTATGCCTCAAACTCTGCTTTTGCAATTGTTTTTGGAAACATTTATTTCAAATGGTTCAGCTAAACCTCACAAACGACAGTCATCTCTTCTTGTTTGATGAAGAACCCACATAATTTGGTAGAATCGTGACACAAAAGTTCTCAGAAATACACTTCAAACTCATTAACAAAGATTTAATATAAATACATTGTCTTCGAGAGAGTGTATTCATGTGATAATCATCTTCACACAATCCTGTGCTCCAGAATCTCTAATAGGAGCAAAATGTACTTAACTTGTTTTATGTTTTTTATGTTTTATCTGCAGCTCCCTCTTGACTTTACAGAGTTCATAGTGAGTGTCATTTAACTGTTCAGCTGTTTGGCCGACAACCTTACTGCTTTTGTGCTGTCATAGCGACAGCTGTTATCAGAAAAAAGCTCTTAGACCCACTGTACACTGCATTTAGCAGCTAAAGAGCTAACTAACTAATAAATGGCAATAAATCCCTCCCCTTTAGGTGGAGGACCATGGTACCTTATTTAGATATTAAGTATGTTAATAAATGGCAAGAGCCAAATTATTTTTTGGATGATTACACATATGATGTCAAAAAAAGACTGAATGGAAACCCATAGCAAGTACTAGGGGGAAAAAAGAGCTTATCAAAAGTCAGTGTGCCGTTTTACACTGCTCGAGAAAGAAAAAAGTAGATTTGGTCCCTGAGCTCCTTCTTGACAAATAAATAAGACTTCTGAATCTCGGTTTCTTACTGGGCAAACAGGGGAGCAACAGAAAAATAAACAAGTAAAAACCCCTTCTGCTACTTTTTTAAAGCTGCATTGTCGAAAAAATGTTCCATTAATTCTGTTGTCTAAATCCAGACATTTCTAACATTCCTTAGTGCAGTGGTTCTCAATCATTTTTTTTCATGCCCCCCCTAGAAGACAGAAATTTTTTCGCGCCCCCCCGAATTGAAATACTATTGAGAACCTGATGATATTTATTTATTTATCTGTATAAACCACTGTATGAGTTGCAGCATTCTGCATACAATCACCTGATTATCAAAATGGTTTCATGCTGCCCTGCCAGAGTTTTTAGGCATAAAACACAAACAGGTCTTTCCTCATTTCCGACCGTGTTCACGGTAAACCCAAGGTCTATGTAGGCATCGTCATATTTCCTGCTGCATAGTTCCCGACCGAGAGATTAGCAGAGGAGCTTGTGTTTGTCTCTTTTTAGAGGTGTCAACACGGAGTGTTTTATTTTGAAAAGTAACCGGATGTTATATTGTTATTTCGACGCTTGATTTCCTGTCTGCTCGGTGCAAAATTCAGCTGAATTGCTGCGTCGTGCTCCGGCATCCGCCAGATATAGAAGTCCTGCGTATCTGTTCTGGAGCCCACGCGACTCCGGACTGCCGGAGCTGGACGGAGCAGACACGCAGCGCAGCAGACCTGGTGGAAGTTAACACATAGGTTACACTTTCACTTTAGCCTATCAGCTCTGCTGGCGTGACGGAGACGTAATGCAGCGGACAAGTATCCAGTGGAAATAGACCTTCACGTCCTGCCCTGCCTCTGACGCCCCCCCTGACACCTCACTCCACGCGCCCCACCATTTGAGAACCACTGCCTTAGTAATTGCTTGCTGTGTTTGTTCTAGCGCCCTTACCCTGTCTGTTTTTTCACTGAATGAGTTTCCCATTTCCTCATAATTGCTGGCGGTTTCTGCCTGTGCCTAGCTGAGCCTTGCCAACTCCCCGGCTAGCTTGTCATGGATGGCACCTATGTCAGCTTTTGTTTTCTCAAGATGAGAGGATATGTCAGTCTGAATTTCTTTAAATAATGTTGCTCTCAGCCTTTATCAGCTCAGATGTCTGTAGAAGGTGTGGTATGAAGGTGTGGTCACTTTTGCATTGCCCGCAACTTTTGCTGTGTGTGAAGACACAGCGTGTCAGTTTGTGTTGTTTTACCTTTTACTTTGCGTGAACTTCTCTTTATATCAGGAGTTTTAGGAGTGTTTGTTTGGTAATTTATCTAGGTTGGGTTCCGTTTTTTCAATACAAGGATGTTCAAATGACCGTATCAAGATTTTTATTTTTCTGGAGCTCCTCTCCCCTGGGGAGCCGCTTCTCGCTGTGAGAGAGAGAGAGAGAGAGAGAGAGAGAGAGAGACTCCTCGCCGTTAGCCAGGGGGTGCGGTTGGCGCTTTTCTGTTCTATTTAACTTGCTCCTCCGGCGCTCCTGATGGGATCCCGCAGTTCAGAGTGCTGTTTTCACAATATTAAAAACTCGCCAAATGTGGACAAAAGCAGCCCAAATTTTATTCACCCGCCCAAAGAATATTTTTCCCGCATGGCGTCAACAGAAGTAGCCCAATTGGGCGGAAAACCGCCCAATCTGGCAACACTGGTGCCTGCTTTGTTTTTCTCATACACTTGTTATCGTAACTTTACGCAGCGGCGTCAGGACTGCGTCTGCCCCTCCCCATGAAGCAGGCAGCCAGACTTACTCTTCACCACACGTGAACTGCGATGATTCACAACAAACAATATATAATTTGCAACCTGCAAGAAATGTGTTTTATGAAATGTGTTTTATAAAAAAAGGAAGCCTGAGGCCCAACCCGACCTGGCTCATTTGCGTATTTTTTCGGCCCAAACCCAACTCTAAGTCACAGCATATCATTTATTTTTTGAAAAATATTTTAAGCCGCATTTCTTGTATGAAAGTTGCTATACTATTAAAGATTAATGTTATTACAGTTGCATTATTATTTTCACACAATAACAAAAGTATCATACATCTTCTGGGCTTTGAATTCAACTACTAGTTGTGAGATGGGCATGTCGATTTTAATAATTACCATCTCTAGCTGTTAACTTCTTCATGCAAACCCTGCACACAGTATTTATTTGCTGGCTCTCTCTTCTTCTGATCGCCATTTGCAAGTAGTGAGCATTTATAAATGTGTACTGGTATGACTGTGTTGCTGGCAGTAGTGAGCAGATTGCCAGCTGTAAACACACAGACCCTTCGGCTTTGGGTTTTGCAGATTGTCTGCACACTGAGCTACGGTCATTATGACACATTTGGTCATTACAACACGACTTAGCCTTGATGAGGCTTGATTTGCGCCTGTCAGTCAGCACGGAGGGAACACTAGCACTGAAGTCAGTAGCACTGTTCGTATACAAACTAGCGTCTGGAGGCTCTGTGCACACAGCGGGGGCGACGCAGGAGACCAAGAGATCCAATCCAAGCGATGGAGCCTGGGGTGAAGTGACAGCAGAGGTCCAGGTGCTCCTGTGCTGAACACCTGAAGACCCCGCCAGCAACGGCGGAGTAGCGACCATCCAACATCGCTGCGAGCCGGGGAGACCGCAGCAGCAGAGGAGAGCGACAAAGGAGCCCAGCGGTGAATAACCCTGAGGTTGTGGTGGAGGGAGGACCAACGGAGCAACGATGGACAGCCCAAAGAGTATTGAGTACATCGGTTTGAAAGTTAGCGTTGCTAGGCTAACAGCTGATCGGTGAGGCTAACAACACTTGGCGGGGCTAACAGCTAATCAGCGGAGAAATGTGACGTGAGTAAGTGCAACGTCCTGCAAACAGGAATCCAAAATAAAATATAGCAGCTGAACCTGAGAATAAACTAACAAAAAGTTGGTCATACAACAACTTGTGCTCTTCCAGCATGCGACACACTGACGCTGACGAATGATGTAGGATGTGCTGCGACGGAGAAAAAAATAAAACTGTGCCCGTGGATCTGTTAATTTTTCCGATCCCCGATCCAGCCGTTTTGTCAATATCGGCCGATATCCGATCTCAATATCAGATCGGTGCACCCCTAATCTAGCCTGCCACTCTCTCTAGCCCAGAGACACTCCAGCAACAGAGAGCAGCACTGGAGAAGAAAACGCCTATAAATCAAGAAGACTAGCAGCCATATGGTCAGGAAGGACAGCAACAGTTGAAGAGGCTAGTGTATTCACTGGGGAGACTACAGAACACTTTCCCTGGTATTAGAACCACCACTAAGCACTGGTGGACAAGCTGGAAAATTGTCCCAACCCTAACCTTCACCAGTATGCTTTCGGAATCAATAGATCCACAGAAGATGCAACATCTACTGCCCTCCATTTAAGCAATATTACCCGAGAGGGTGTGCTTTAACGTCATTTGAGCACGACAGTGATGCGGTCCGCAAGCAGCACTGAAGTGCTCAAATAACGTTAAAGCGAGGGTAATACTGCGATTATACAACTAATACCAACAAAAATAAAAGGTATAATCAAAATATATCCATGTTGATGGACAATTTGCTCTCAAATTTTAAAGGTTTTTGCGAGTGTGTGTCGCGTTTCCATGGACACCTATGGGGTCTGACTAATAACTGAAACAAAATCAGTCACGACAGTAGACTCATATGTGTAATGGAACGTAGTTTACCACTCCAGCAAATAATCCAACCCTTAGTAACGACCTAGCGACAGAAAGGATTTTCTAGTGCCAGATGAGTGAACTCTGAGCTGAAGCTAATATTTTATCGCGGTCTCGGAATTTCCCGAACTAAATCAATACTGCACAGATAAACAGAAAATGCTTATTTTTATCGTCCAAGTTATAACAAAGATGTTGATTTTTTTTTCTTTTATATTTTTTATAAAACGTTTTCACCGCGGTCACAATAGTGTCTCTCACACTGAAGGGAAAATAAATGATAGCCGGGGCGTTTATTTTTTTCAATCAGTTAACAGACCTGGCGTTTATTTGGGAGCAGGCGGCAATTTGGGACAGGCGTTTAATTCCTTCCTCTCAAAAATCTGAGATGAAAATGTCACAAACTTCGCCAGCTTCTCGGTGAATTCTCTGGCATCCTGCTGGGCAATAGTTGTCTTCTGCAAGTGAAGTTGTTGCGGCGGAGGAAGCGATTCAGCCAACCAGCACTCACAGATAACTCCTCATCTCTGCTGTCACTCACGGTGGCGTACATTTGTTTCGCCATCGCCCTGATCATTTTGCAGTACACTCTCTCGTGGCGTGCCCGTTTGCTGATAACTAATTCCCGCATGTTTATTTCAGGCTCCTCGCTCACTCCCAGCCTGGCCCTGTTGCTGTCCTCCTCGGACAGCTCCGTTTTATTTTATCGCCAATCTCTCACTCTCTTGGGGTCGACAGAGAAACGTCTAGCGGCTGCTTGTCCTCTGCATATTTTACGGCAGAAAGTTTGAATTTCAAGCCGTACTTTAAATTTCTTTTGCTCCAGCTCTGACAGTTACTATGTTGCCATGGAGATGGATACACTAATGCCACAGATTTGGCGGAGTAATATTTTGAGTAATGAGTCAGGTGTGCTGTCATGCTGATTTGAGCACGGTCTAAATGTCTTGTTGACCAATCAGATTGCTTGGTCGGAACTACTTGTTGTATAATCAGTCCTCACATACCTGGAGAATAAGAACAGCTACATCAGAATGCAGTATGTTGATTTCAGCTCAGCATTCAATACTAACTACCACACTCTGCAACTATAGTGAAGCACTATAGTACTATTTTGAAGCACACGAATGACACCACCATCCCCAGCCACATCACAAACAATGATGAGTTGAACTTAGAGCCATTTCTTACTATATGTGGACTATGTGGGTGCAAAGGGCCCCCGCACCAATAGGGGGCCCCCTCAAGTTGAAAGTCCCGCCTCAATATCTGAGGAGCGACCCTGCGGAAAAGGTGTGAAAAGTACCTGGCCCTTTTTTTTCGTGGCACCTCCGCTGAGGTTCCAAGCGAGCCAAGGCGATATGTACACCCGCTGATCGTTCAGATCTGGGGCCTCATGTATCAATGTTGCGTACGCACAAAAACGAGGCGTACGTAATTTTCCACGACAACGTTCAGATGTATCAAAAGTGAAATGACCGTGGAAATGTGCGGTGCCCCACGTCAGCTTCATTGCTCGCGCCTCTTTTTATTAGTGGGCTGTGCTCACCAGCCTACTATGGACACCTCTATAGCAGAGCTATAGGTGTCCATAGTGGGCTGTGCGGAGCACAGCCCACTATTGTTATTGCTCGCGCCTCTTCACACTATTGTTCTTCTCGTTTATTATTCCTGATTCCGTACGTTTTTCGGCACGTTTCAACTCCTTCAAACTTTGACCGATTCAAACCATTCGAATATCAAAATGTTCAGCTTTTTAAGGACATTACTGCTATTACTTTTGGCTTTTCTAACTATTATACTTTTGGAAATATTCAGCTTTTAATGCAAAATTTTCCCCATTCATCCTTATGGGGATTTTTTCAAATTTCATTCTGCTATCACTTCAGCATACGTTCAGCTATTCAAACCATTCAAATATTCAAATGTTCAGCTTTTCCAGCTCTTTCAACTCTCTTCTTTTCAACTTTTCAACTTTTCAACTTTTTTAGTTATTCACCTTTTTCCAAAAATAATTTAACATTGCAGCAGATGAGAAAAGCTTCAAATCCTCTTCAAAACTCTTCGACTTTCAACCTCTTCTTGTTCCTCATACGTTGAGCGAGAGACACCATTCAAACTTTAAATGAATCACAAAACCTTGAACTATTGACCTTGTATTCAGTTATTAAAAATCTTGTACGGTTTTGAAATGGTCGCAGTTTTAGTTTGAAGGATTTTAAGTCCGTCTTCTGAGTTTATAATGGGTGTGTATTGCGTGAGCTAGAGTGCGTGACATCATCAACTGCCGCACCCCAGAGTTTGGAGCAGCTCCGAAAATGGGATTTTTTTTTGCTTCAGCTTGATTTGGATCCCACATCTTGTACTTGACATAGACAATATAGGCATATAAATGTAGGAAATCTTGTTGGGTTTCAGCTGATGGTCTCATTTCAGCTGTAGGACTTACGGTTTTGGATTTAGAAGCCCGAGAGCGACAAGCACACCTGAATGTTCCCCATAAGCGGCAATGTTAATTTTGAGCCCAAATTTCTGGAGGATCGCAGACGGTACATGTTTTGTCTCTCGCTCCTGTGCCCTCATTATGCACTCTACAGAAATAAAAATAACATGGGTGCGTTCAGCAATGTCTCCTGTTACTCAACATATAGCATGTTTTGCCGATTACTATAACAGTTTTCTCAAGAATCGCAGGAGTTTGGCAGGCATTCTCCCATTCATTCCTTATGGGGACATCGTCGTCTGTGTTTCTGCTCCTGCTGCAGCATGTCTGCAGCCATTTGAAGATCTTTCTGCCTTTAACTTCTCACCTGTCAGCCCTTTTTTCACCTTTTTAACCTCTTTCTGCCTTCTGACTCTACAGCTTTTTGGCCTCTTCAGTCTTTTTTCCACCTTTTTAAGCTCATTCCGCCCTCTTACTCTACAGATGTTCATATGTTTTCACCATTTAACCTCTTCCAGACCTCTTTCTCTACTGCTTGTCATCCTTTATTCACCTTTTTAACCTCTTCCAGCCCTCTTACTCTACAACTTTTCATATTTTATTACCATTTTAACCTCTTCCAGCCCTCTGACTATACAACTTTTCATATTTTTTCACCTTTTTCACCTCCCCCAGTCCTCTGACTATACAGCTTTTCAAATGTTTTCACCTTTTTAACCTCTTCCAGCCCTCTTAATCTACAGATTTTCCTGTTCTTTTCACCTTTTTAACCTCTTCCAACCCTCTTACTCTACATCTTTTTACCTTTTCATCCTTTTCTCACCTATTTGAGCTCTTTCACCCTTACATTTTTTACCTTTTCATCCTTTTTTAACCTTTTTAACCTCTTCCAGCCCTCTTGCTCTACAACTGTTCATCCTTTATTCACCTTTTTAACCTCTTCCAGCCTCCTTACTTTACAGCTTTTCACATTTTTTGCCTTCTTCCACCTTTTAAGCTTTCAGCCCTCTTACTCTACAGCTGTTGATATGTTTTCACCTTTTAACCTCTTCCAGGCCTCTTACTCTACTGCTTGTCATCCTTTATTCACCTTTTTAACCTCTCCCAGCCCTCTTATTCTACAGATTTTCTTATTCTTTTCACCTTTTTAACCTCTTCCAACCCTCTTACCCTACATCTTTTTACCTTTCATCCTTTTCTCACCTATTTGAGCTCTTTCACCCTTAAACTTTTTTACCTTTTCATCCTTTTCTCACCTTTTTGACCTCTTCCAGCCCTCTTAATCTACAGATTTTCATATTCTTTTCACCTTTTTAACCTCTCCCAGCCCTCTTATTCGACAGATTTTCTTATTCTTTTCACCTTTTTAACCTCTTCCAACCCTCTTACTCTACATCTTTTTACCTTTCATCCTTTTCTCACCTATTTGAGCTCTTTCACCCTTAAACTTTTTTACCTTTTTATCCTTTTCTCACCTTTTTGACCTCTTCCAGCCCTCTTAATCTACAGATTTTCATATTCTTTTCACCTTTTTAACCTCTTCCAACCCTCTTACTCTACATCTTTTTACCCTTTTATCCTTTTCTCACCTATTTTGGCTCCTTCACCTTCAAACTTTTTTAACTATTCATCTTTTTTTCACCTTTTTAACCTCTTCCAGCCCTCTTACTCTACATCTTTCTGCCCTCTTACTCTGCAACTATTTGGCCTTTTCAGTCTTTTTTCACCTTTTTAAGCTCTTTCCGCCAGGGGCGTTGATAGGCCTGCAGCTTTACAGGGGCACAGCCCCCCATCCCCTCACACACACACACACACACACACACACACACAAACACATCCTCATCATATTAGTGCCAAACAGACAAATGCACTATGATTCTGAATAGTCTTGCGTCTGACCAGTGTCCTCCTCAACAGATATATCTGTTTCTATGGAATCTGTTCCCTCAGTGTGATGAAGTGATGGTCCCTCATGTCTTTTCCCTCTCTCTCGTCTGCCTCTCTCCTCCACTTCCTCACTCTGACTTGACTGTCCACCTGCATCTTCTCCTGCTTTCACCTGTCACAGGAGCTGTCAACTACTCCATTCTGTGATCATAAACTGTCTGTGATGAAAAATAGACTCAATGTGAAATTTAATCTGGAATTTTACAGGGGGGCACAGCACATGTTTACCGGGGCATGTGTCCCGGTAAAAAGTGTCTGGCTACGCCCCTGCTTTCCGCCCTCTTACTCTACAGCTTTTTAGCCTTTTCAGAAATTCATTTTTCTATATCTTCAGCTCCTTCAAACATTCAACTTCATGTTCATCAATTAAAATGTCCACCTTTTCCACTCTTTTAGCCCCCTTAAGCTTTTCTGCCCTTTAAGCTTTTGAAAATATTAATCTTTCTGCCTTTCCAATTCCTTTAAACATTCCGCTTCCATGTTCAGCAATGAAAATGTTAAACTTTATGAACTCTTTTAGCCCTCCTAAGCTTTTCTGCCTTTTCAGCTTTTTAAAATATTCATCTTTCTTTTGAGATACAGACACCATTCCAACTTTGTAATATATAAATATTTTGGTGATAACTGTTACAGTTTTTTCAAAAATCACAGGGGTTTGGGAGGCATTTTCCCATTCATTCTAATGGGGACATTTTAGTCTTTGGCTCTGCTCCTGTTCCACCATGTGTGCAGCCATTTTAAGCTTTTTCTGCCTTTAACTTTTCTCCTTTTCAACCTTTTTTCAGCTCTTCAAGCTCTTTCATCCCTCTTGTCTTCTTTCTCCCAATGTGTCTACTTTATCGGCAGGATTTATGGTTTTGGATTGATTTGCCTCTAACCGACAAGAGTAGCTCTCAACTGCTCCATTCACTCCAATGTAAATCGGGAAGAGGATTTGCAAAACTGCGGCCTTTTTTAACTCGCTCCTATTACCACATTTCTGAAACTAGGACCACAAAACTTAATGTGTGTGTTCCTTAAGGCCTTTCCCGCTTGATGGTTAGGAAACTTTGCTGATGCCATGTTTGCTTTTTCTTCACGGGGCAAAGCGCACAGCCCACTCTCACGATTTCCCGGCGGGGAATTGTCTAGTTAGTGGGCTGTGCTCGCCGGCCCACTATGGACACCTCTATAGCAGAGCTATAGGTGTCCATAGTGGTTGTTATTGCTCGCGCCTCTTTTTATTAGTGGGCTGTGCTCGCCAGCCCACTATGGACACCTCTATAGCAGAGCTATAGGTGTCCATAGTGGGCTGTGCTCCGCACAGCCCACTATTGTTATTGCTCGCGCCTCTTTTTATTATTTTTCATCCTCCCGTGATAATTTGGCAGTTTTCACGCCCCGCACCGTTGAGCGAATACAAACAAAAAATACATCAAAACGTGCGGCTCGGGCGGAAGAGTGCTGCTATTATTTTTCTCATGAAAATATTAATTTTTCGCGACGTACGTCGCGAAAAACTGCGACAAATTTCCCATAAGGAATGAATGGGACGACGTCAAAAAACTCGCAAATCTGCAACGTTTTTCAAACATCTCCTGCTCGGGCATACGTTCACGTGGAAACACCATTCCAGCTTTAAAATGTAGGCACAAGTCCTGAGTATTTTTGTTGTATTTGAACTTTTTTCCTACGATGTGTAGTTTTTGAACTGTGACCCTTGAATGGCGGTGAGTGATTTTGGAGAAATTCAGGGTTTTCAATGAGTGTGTATGGCGGAATGTTCGTGCAGCAGAGTGGAGAGGACCAACTGACACAGTGAGCGAGATTCAAAAATTCGCTCAGAGATTTTCTCTTTCCGTGACGATCCTGGCCACAAATTAGGCTCAAAAACAGTGATACTTTCCAGAGTTGTAGCCACACTTGTCTTCTTTCTCCCAATGTGTCCACTTTATCGGTAGGATTTACGGTTTTTGAATTATCGACCGCTTACCGACAAGACTAGCTCTGAAATGCTCTATTTACTCCAATGTAAATCGGGAGAAGGATTTCCAAAACTGCACTCTTTTTTAACTCGTTGCCATTTCCACGTTTCTGAAGCTAGGACCACAAAACTTAATGAGTGTGTTCTTTAAGGCCTTTCTGGCTCGATCGTGGAAAAAAATTGTCCATATCATGTATGATTTTGACCAAATAGCACTAGTTTGACGTCCTAGATGTGAGGCAGAAATTGCTCTCAAATCAGCTCCCTCACAGGCCGTTGCTACGGCCCTTGCCAACGGTCACCTAGCAACCAAAAACAGCTGGGCCAAGAGAGAGAGTGACAGACAGACAGACACTAGACACACATCAGACAGACAGACAGACAGACAGACACACAGGAGACACACATCAGACAGACAGACAGACAGACAGACAGACACACAGGAGACGCACATCAGACAGACAGACAGACAGACACACAGGAGACACACATCAGACAGACAGACAGACAGACACACAGGAGACACACATCAGACAGACAGACAGACAGGAGACACACATCAGACAGACAGACAGACAGACAGGAGACACACATCAGACGGACAGACAGACAGAGCGACATGTAGACACACACACACAGAGCTGCTTAAGCGTGCTCTCACATGCACACAGACGCACACACACAGTATATTTCCCAACATTTAAACTACATTAAACGATCATTTTTTCACTCATTCAATGTGCGGCTTGATCGGACTCTGTATGCAATAATTCAGTTTTCTAGAATATTAATCTTGCGCGTCGTAAGACGCGAACAGCTGCGAGACACTTCCCATAAGGAATGAATGGGATGAGGTCAAAAAACTCGCAAATCTGCAATGTTTTTCAAACATCTCCTGCTCTGGCATACATTCAGCTAGAAACACCATTCCAGCTTTAAAATGTAGGCACAGGTCTTGAGTAGTTTTGTTGTATTTGAACTTTTTTCCTATGATGTGTAGTTTTTGAACTGTGATCCTTGAACGATGGTGAGTGATTTTGGAGAAATTCTGGGTTTTCAATGATTGTGTATGGGGGAATGTTCGTGCAGCAGAGTGGAGAGGGCCAACTGACTCCCTCACAGTCCGTTGCCACGGCCCCTGCCAACTGTCACCTAGCAACCGAAATCAGCTGGGCAAAGAGAGACAGTGACAGACATACAGACAGGAGACATACATCAGACAGACAGACAGACAGACAGGAGACACACATCGGACAGACAGACAGACAGACAGACAGGAGACACACATGAGACAGACAGACAGACAGAGAGACATGTACACACACACACACACACACACACACACACACACGCACACACAGCAATGCTTAAGCGTGCACTCACATGCCCACAAACGCACACACACAGTATATTTCCCAACATTTAAACTACATTTAATGATTATTTTTTTCGCTCATTCAATGTGCGGCTCGATCGTACTCGGGTTGCTATTATTCAGCTTTACGAAATATTTATTTTACGCGACGTAAGTCACGAAAAACTGCGATAAATTTCCCATAAGGAATGAATGGGGCGAGGTCAAAAAACTCGCAAATCTGCGATGTTTTTCAAACATCTCCTGCTCGGGCATACGTTCACGTGGAAACACCATTCCAGCTTTAAAATGTAGGCACAAGTCCTGAGTATTTTTGTTGTATTTGAACTTTATCGGTAGGCTATTGTTATTGCTCGCGCCTCTTCTTATTATTTTTCATCCTCCCGCTCGATTTTGGCACTTTTCACGCCCCGCACCGTTGAGCGAATACAAACAAAAAATACATCAAAACGTGCGGCTCGGGCGGACTCGGTATGCTATTATTTTTCTCAGGAAAATATGAATTTTTCGCGACGTAAGTCGCGAAAAACTGCGACAAATTTCCCATAAGGAATGAATGGGATGAGGTCAAAAAACTCACAAATCTGCGATGTTTTTCAAACATCTCCTGCTCGGGCATACGTTCACGTGGAAACACCATTCCAGCTTTAAAATGTAGGCACAAGTCCTGAGTATTTTTGTTGTATTTGAACTTTTTTCCTACGATGTGTAGTTTTTGAACTGTGACCCTTGAATGGCGGTGAGTGATTTTGGAGAAATTCAGGGTTTTCAATGATTGTGTATGGCGGAATGTTCGTGCAGCAGAGTCGAGAGGGCCAACTGACACAGTGAGAGAGATTCAAAAATTTGCTCAGACATTTTCTCTTTCCGTGATGAT
>NW_022045140.1:72500-119712 GCF_900880675.1 Sparus aurata | reverse complement strand
TTCCTTCTTCAAATCTTGAGCTATTCAAACCATTCAAATATCAAAATGTTCAGCTTTTTAAGGACAATACTGCTTGTATTTTTCTCATTTCAATCTTTTATACTTTTGAAAATATTAAGCTTTTAATGCAAAATTTTTCCCATTCATCCTTATGGGGATTTTTTTTAAATTTCATTCTGCTATAACTTCAGCATACGTTCAGCTATTCAAACCATTCAAATATTCAAATGTTCAGCTTTTCCAGCTCCTTCAACCCTCTTCTTTTCGACTTTTCAACTTTTCAACTTTTTCAGCTATTCAGCTTTTTCCGACAATAATTTAACATTGAATCAAATGGGAAAAGCTTCAAATCCTCTTCAAAACTCATCGACTTTCAACCTCTTCTTGTCCCTCATACGTTGAGCGAGAGACACCATTCAAACTTTAAATGAATCACAAAAACTTGAACTATTAACCTTGTATTCAGTTTTTAAAAATCTTGTACGGTTTTGAAATGATCGCAGTTTTAGTTTGAAGGATTTTAAGCCCGTCTTCTGAGTTTATAATGGGTGTGTATTGCGTGAGCTAGAGTGCGTGACATCATCAACTGCCGCACCCCAGAGTGAGGAGCAGCTCCGAAAACGGGATTTTTTTTTGCTTCAGCTTGATTTGGATCCCACATCTTGTACTTGACATGGACAATATAGGCATATAAATGTAGGAAATCTTGTTGGGTTTCAGCTAATGATCTCATTTCAGCTGTAGGACTTGCAGTTTTGGATTTAGAAGCCCGGGAGCGACATGCACTCCTGAAAGTTCCCCATAAGCCGCAATGTTAATTTTGAGCCAAAATTTCTGGAGGATCGCAGACGGTACATGTTTTGTCTCTCGCGCCTGTGCCCTCATTATGCACTCTACAGAAATAAAAATAACATGGGTGCGTTCAGCAATGTCTCCTGTTACTCAACATATAGCATGTTTTGGCGATAACTATTACAGTTTTCTCAAGAATCGCAGGAGTTTGGCAGGCATTCACCCATTCATTCCTTATGGGGACATTTTCGTCTGTGTTTCTGCTCCTGCTGCAGCATGTCTGCAGCCATTTTAACCTCTTTCTGCCTTTAACTTCTCACCTGTCAGCCTTTTTCACCTTTTTAACCTCTTTCTGCCCTCTTACTCTGGAACTTTTTGGCCTTTTCAGTCTTTTTTTCACCTTTTTAAGCTCATTCCGCCCTCTTACTCCACAGCCTTTCATATGTTATCACCATTTTAACCTCTTCCAGGCCTCTTACTCTACAGATTTTCATATTCTTTTCAACTTTTTAACATCTTCCAACCCTCTTACTCTGCATCTTTTTACCTTTTCATCCTTTTCTCACCTATTTGAGCTCATGCACCCTTAAACTTCTTTACCTTGTCATCCTTCTTTCACCTTTTTAACCTCTTCCAACCCTCTTACTCTACATCTCTTTACCTGTTCATCCTTTTCTCACCTATTTGAGCTCTTACACCCTTGAACTTTTTCACCTTTTCTTCCTTTTTTCACCTTTTTAACCTCTTCCAGCCCTCTTAATCTACAGATTTTAATATTCTTGTCACCTTTTTAACCTCTTCCAGCCCTCTTACTCTACAGATTTTGATATTCTTATCACCTTTTTAACCTCTTCCAACCCTCTTACTCTACATCTTTTTACCTGTTCATCCTTTTCTCACATATTTGAGCTCTTACACCCTTAAACCTTTTCACCTTTTCATACCTTTTTCAGCTTTTTAACCTCTTCAGGCCCTCTTACTCTACAGCTTTTCATATATTATCACCATTTTAACCTCTTCCAGCCCTCTTAATCTACAGATTTTCATATTCTTTTCAACTTTTTAACCTCTTCTAGCCCTCTTACTCTACATCTTTTTACCTTTTCATCCTTTTTTCACCTTTTTAACCTCTTCCAGCCCTCTTACTCTACAGCTTTTCATCCTCTGTTCACCTTTCTAACCTCTTCCAGCCCTCTTACTCTACAGCTTTTCATATGTTTTCACCTTTTTAACCTCTTCCAGCCCTCTTAATCTACAGATTTTCATATTCTTTTCACCTTTTTAACCTCTTCCAACCCTCTTACTCTACATCTTTTTACATTTTCATCCTTTTCTCAAATATTTGAGCTCTTTCACCTTTAAACTTTTTCACATTTTCATCCTTTTTTCACCTATTTAACATCTTCCAGCCCTCTTACTCTACAGATTTTCATATTCTTTTCAACTTTTTAACATCTTCCAACCCTCTTACTCCGCATCTTTTTACCTTTTCATCCTTTTCTCACCTATTTGAGCTCATGCACCCTTAAACTTCTTTACCTTTTCATCCTTCTTTCACCTTTTAAACCTCTTCCAGCCCTGTTACTCCACAGCTTTTCATATGTTATCACCATTTTAACCTCTTCCAGCCCTCTTAATCTACAGATTTTAATATTCTTGTCACCTTTTTAACCTCTTCCAACCCTCTTACTCCACATCTTTTTACCTGTTCATCCTTTTCTCACCTATTTGAGCTCATGCACCCTTAAACTTCTTTACCTTTTCATCCTTCTTTCACCTTTTAAACCTCTTCCAGCCCTGTTACTCCACAGCTTTTCATATGTTATCACCATTTTAACCTCTTCCAGCCCTCTTAATCTACAGATTTTCATATTCTTTTCACCTTTTTAACCTCTTCAAGCCCTCTTACTCTGCAGCTTTTCATATGTTATCACCTTTTTAACCTCTTCTAGCCCTCTTACTCTACATCTTTTTACCTTTTCATCCTTTTTTCACCTTTTTAACCTCTTCCAGCCCTCTTACTCTTCAGCTTTTCATATGTTTTCACCTTTTTAACCTCTTCCAGCACTCTTACTCTACTGCTTTTCATCCTTTATTCACCTTTTTAACCTCTTCTGGCCCTCTTAATCCACAGATTTTCATATTCTTTTCACCTTTTTACCCTCTTCCAACCCTCTTACTCTACATCTTTTTACATTTTCATCCTTTTCTCACATATTTGACCTCTTTCACCTTCAAACTTTTTTACATTTTCATCCTTTTTTCACCTTTTTAACCTCTTCCAGCCCTCTTAATCTACAGCTTTTCATATGTTTTCACCTTTTTAACCTCTTCCAGCACTCTTACTCTACTGCTTTTCATCCTTAATTCACCTTTTTAACCTCTTCCAGCCCTCTTACTCTACAGCTTTTCATATGTTTTCACCTTTTTAACCTCTTCCAGTCCTCTTACTCTTCAGCTTTTCATCCTTTTTCACCTTTTTAAACTTTTTCGGTCCTCGTCAGCCTTCAACTTTTCACCTTTTTTGCCTTCTTTCACCTTTTTAAGCTCTTTCAGCCCTGTTACTCTACAGCTTTTTAGTCTTTTTAGATATTCATGTTTCTGCCTTTTCAACTCCTTCAAGAATACAACTTCATGTTCAGCTAGAGAAACTGTTCAGCTATCAAAATGTTCAACTTTGTTAGCCCATTAAACCTATTGCTTTTAAGCCTTTCTGCCTTACCAGCTATTGGAAAAGCTTTTTCTGCAAAATCCCAACCATTCAGCCTATAGTTGTATGCATTTCCGGCAGTACTTTCAGCAGATTTCGCTTCAGTCTTCAGCATTCACACTGTATTTTCGTAGGAAATGCAAATGTTTCTAGTCATAATGATACCTTCCTGGTCAGAAATTTCAGACCTTAACTCCTTCCGCATTTTTCAACGGATTTACTCCATTCAAACACAGAATATTCGCCTCAATTGGGAATCGACCGCGTCTATTTTTCTAATTGATGTCATTCATAATTTCCGAGATATTTGACGTTTTTCAGCCATTTTTTTCCCATTCAATCAGATCATGGAATCTTAAAAAATCTTCAATTTTCACACTTTTTCAAGCATTTTCAAAGCTAATCTAATCATTCATATGTCCACATTAAAGCTCCATTCAAACTGTTAAACGTCCACAAAGATTAGGATTTTCTCCCCTGAATTCAGCTTTGTCACAGCATTCATACTTTTTGCAGAGTCGCACTTCAAACATTGGAAACCTTTCAGCCACTTTGAGATTTTTGCATTGGTGTGTATGGGGTGGAATGCTCACAGCCAGAGTGCAGGGGCCAACTGACAGAGTGAGCAGGAGCTGCAATTTATTCAGAAAATCTCGTCTTCAACTCGCCACCATTTCCACAATGTTCACTCCAGCAGAAAAATGAAAACAACAGATTGTAGGTACACTCGTGCTGGTGCCTACAGACCAACTGCTGCATAGAGTCCCATTGAAATGAGAGGAAAAATATCTAGATTCAGACAAACTCATTCACTTTTCTAAACTGCTCAACAAGACACATTTCTGACCACAGACACACAAAAAATTCACAGAATGCTCAAAAGACTCTCATAGTTTCGACCATATCATTATTTTAGTGATAGCAGTTACTGTTTTGCAGAGAGAAGTATGATAATGTGAGGTGAGCCTCAGCTGAAATCACTGTTAAATCAGCTCTCACAGTCCGTTACCAGGACCAGCCTGGTTACCATCATCGTGGCAACCGAGATCAACTGAGCCAACACAGGGAGACAGATTTATCAATGAGTCAGTTTGAAAGACACAAACACACACACACACACACACACACACACAATGCAGTCAGATATGCATGTTTCAGCATGCACACATGTACAGACAAACACACACACACACACACCTACACACACATATAAAGCCATGCTTTAACACACACTCACATGCACACAAACGCACAGGCACACACACATAAAGCCATGCTCAAGCACACACTCACATGCACACAAACGCACACACACACACACACACACACACATATAAAGCCATGCTTAAGCACACACTCACATGCACACAAATGTGCACACACACACACACACACACACACACACACACACATATAAAGCCATGCCTAAGCACACACTCACATACACACAAACGAACACGCACACACACAGTATATTTCCCAACATTTAAACTATATTTAATGATTATCTTTTTTCATTCATTCAAGCCAGGAACTCCATTCAAATATTTAATTGTTTTAATCATCGATTTATCGATATTTATTGAATTCCTCAGTCAGATTCAGAGTATTTGATTCATTCTCACTGTAACATCTCTTCATACTCCATCTGCTGCTTTTTAACACAGATTTAAGCTAGCATTGCAGTTTGTCTCAAACCTTATATTCTATTTTTAATGCTTCATTCTCACCAAACTATTAGGAAGCTTCATTCTCTTCAGATGAGACTTCAATAAATTAAAGCAAACAATTCAGTTTGGCCTTAGTTTTTCAACCAATTCTACATTATTTTAAACCCAGGAACTGTGTTTAAATTTATTTAAATATTCCCAATCATCGACACATCGAGATTTATTGAATTTTTCAGTCTGATTCAGAGTCTTTGACTCATTCTCACTGTAACACCTCTTCAAACTGTATATATTTTATTGCTTCGTTCTCACCCAACTATTACAAAATTCATTCTCTTCAGACGAGACTTCAGATGAATTAAAGCTACCAATTCAGTTTGGCTTCAGTTTTTTAACAAATTCTACCTTATTTCACAGTTTTAAGATATTGGGGACAATATTCAAAGTTTTCACAGCCAGCAATCTGCATTTGGCTTCAGCTGGTCAACAGGGAGCATTCACAACCGCAAGTTCTTCAGAACTTGCCTTTTCTAGTTATGTTATGTAAGCCAGCTTGTATGATCCTTGCAAGATAGCAAGTCAGCTGGCCTTGTATTGATGGCAAAATTTTTAAATAGATTATATTATATATGTATGTATATATATATATATATATATATATATATATATATATATATATATATATATATATATTATATATAGTATATATATATATATATATATATATATATATATATATATATATATATATATATATATATATGTATATATATATATATATATATATATATATGTATATATATATATATATATATATATATATATATATATAGACGCCATGGGCCAGCAGAGATTGTCCGGCCTTGCCATGATGTCTATAGAACGGAGGATGCTTCAGAAAATTAAGTCATATGAAAGCTTCTATGACAGAGTCATCGCGGAGTTTACCAAGAAGGCCCGTAGGATGGAATTAATCTATAAATAAGGTAGGACATTTATTGAGTGCGTTTGTACTGTAACTGGCATTGTCAAAACTCATTCATTAGCCTATATGATTTTGCTAGTTCATTGTTTTTTTATTGGAAAATGTGTCAACGTCTTCATTAATTAGGTCTATATAATTTGCTGTGCTGTCCGTGGTACTGAAATCCTCACTCGCTGCTGCTGCGCTGAGACGCTTTTCCTCTCTTTTCTTCGCTCCGCTTGAGCGCGGCTGAACCTGGCTTGAGGCCACTTCATGGGTGAAATCCAGTTCCGAATACTGTAAATTCCAACATGTTGTTGGTAACTTTGTAGGCATGTGATTGTGTCATTTGATTGACCACATTGTGTGGGCGCATCAAGCGTCATGTCAGTGCTTAATATTTCTGCTTTCATTTAGCCTACATACACTGTAAATTCCAACACATATTGTTGTTGGTAACATGGGGCAAGTGTGAGTGTGAGAGTGTTAAAATCGAGTTGATATAGTAGTTAAAAACCATATTATATTTTTTATTAATAAATAAATACCCCCCTTACGGGCGCACATGGTATTGACACTTCAGCATGACCACAGTAAAAGGTCACCGCTTGCCACTGATATATATATATATATATATATAGTATATAGTATATATATATATATATATATATATATATATATATATGTATATATATATATATATATATATATATATATATAAAATATATTTTATTTTATTTTTTTATTTCAGGAATGTTCTGCCCCCCCCCGGCGGATACCACCCCGCCAACAAAAACACCTAGGGGAAACGCTGTAGTGAGCCGCGGAAAAACTGCAGAAAAAGTGTGGGTGTTGAACCGTCTCATAACCATCTCAAGCTCATGAAATAATTTGGGTTGCACATAAATTGACAGGGTCGGTCGGAAACCGGAACCAAACAAAACATTTTTTTAGGCCCCAGCATGAATAGCAGTCTTCCACAAAGCTTTTTGTGATGTCATAGGGTGCTTGGCTTTCTCAGTCTTCAAGTGCCCCCATGTATGTTCAGTGGGGTTGAGGTCAGGTGACTGTGGAGAAAGTTATTTCAGCCAGGACTCCTTTGTCTTCTTTGGTCTTCAAACAGTTATTGAAAAGCTCTGCAGTATGTTGTGTTAAAGTCACATTTACTCTAAATTAAATGAATATGATATTATTATTGTTTTATGGATTATCAATGTCAATGGTGTTGGAAGTAAAAGCACACAATTTCTCTGACAGGGAAGATTTTTCTTGAGTGTTTCATTCCTACTGCAACAACAGGTGTGAGTTGAGCTGCTCACACTGTGGTGTGTGCTGGCTGTGTGTGATTCATTGCTATGTCCTTCTCCATTGCCTGCTGCGACTGTTGTGGGCTGTTCCACTTACTTCTTCACTAACCAATTGGCTTAAGCAGTAGTTTTGCAAATAGTTCTTGTTGACTACAGAAGAGATATAGAAGGCATCCAGTCAGGAAACATCATAAACTGGCATAGTTCTTGCACTGCACACTGTGGTTTGTGCTGGCTATGTGTGATTCAGTGGTGTTGCAGCCGTTTTAAGTATTGCCCTGTCAGAAGCACTCATAAACCACAGCCATTATGACACATCCTGCTGTGACGCATTAGGTCAGCATTACCAAAAGTGTATGTGCGTGTGTGTGTGAGTCATTGTATTTGTGTCTATGTAAATGCTGGGTGGAAAAGCACACTGAAAGGTTTGACTCTTTTTTCCTGATCTATTTATGGCTACTCTATTTGATACGACTGAAGTCTGTCCACACTCAACAAATATCCACATACGTTCTGAGCACTTGCAGTTTTGTCCGGACTCAAAATAGCCAAATGTAAATTCTTATTTACCCAATTCCATTCAGAACTGCTGTTCAAGGGCCAGGTCAAAAAAAATCAGACAGGGGCGGGCATGTGTGGTATATTTAAGATTGCCATTTTTGTCTGGGTAAGAGTCCAAACACAAAGATATTATCTTTACTTAAATAAGAAACAAAGCCAAGAGTGAAATGTTTTTGTTTGAAAAAGTGGTAATAGACAGCAGCAGATATGGCAGACAGTTGCTCCTTCAAGTTTCACTACTTCTTGTTTTTCTTATAATCTGTTATGTCTTTGCTTTTATTACTGACGATTGCATTACTTATGACAGAAGTACCTTCATCAGCTTCAGAAAAGGAAAAGGAACAAGATAGTTGGAACCAGCCAGACCAAATATCACCACATCTGCACTGAGGTTACATAGCTTGGCCATTAGGCTATTCCAGTACCCTGCTTACCTTTGGCTCATGTCCCATCACAGGGAAACAATGGCTGAAATAATTGCTGTATTGTGTTCAAAACACACAACTCTATGTTTATTTCATGATGATTAGTGTTAAACATTCATTATTTTTGTAAATATTGCTATGTCCCTCTCCATTGCCTGTTGTGACTGTTCCACTTACTTTTTCACTAACCAGTTAGCTTAAGCTGTAGTTTTGCAAGTAGTTCTTGTTTACTACTGAAGAGATATAGAAAGCATCCAGACAGGAAACATAATAAAGTGGCATGGTTCTTGCACTGCCCAGGACAGGAAGGCTTTACAGCGGGTTATTAAAACCGCCCAGAACATAATTGGTACCATCTACAGAGAATTTTCTTCATCACCCGAGCCACAGCCTGTTCATTCTGCTGCCATACAGAAGTATCCCATATCAATAAGGCGGTCGTTTTAAGTTGTGAGTGTGTATTTTTTAGGGATGTCCAGATCAGGTTTTTTGATCTGTCTGAGTCATTTAATTTTGAGTATCTGCCGATACCGAGTCCCGATCAGATACTTCTATAACACATTGAAAAAATGAAGAGAAGCGAAGAAATAGATCCAGGATGTCCCTTATTTTTTATTTTATTCACCTTATTTTATGATTTAACACTTATCATAGGTGTGATTGGCAAAGGACAAAAAAGCAGGAAAATATACAGCTCCACCATGTCTCTCTTTGCATTTATTTTGTCCCGTAGTTGGCTTCAGCTAAGAAAGAAATAGTTTGCCCCACACATCCAACCTCTTGAGCATTAGAGAACTGTTTTACCATCATGCAATTATTTTGTATTAATATATTTATGCTAAGTAATTTAATGACGGTCCCTAAATCAGTCTCCAACGATTCAGCGCGAGGCTCTGGGAGGTAAGGTAAATGTCATCCTGCTGCCGTTGGACCCGAGTGAATATACGCCGAATATTCCGCAGCAGAATGCTAGGAAACACTGACACATCAGATAACCTTCCACAACGATTGCAGGCTCTTTGGTGGATCTTTGCTTTGAATGAAGTTCCGGCGTGACAAATGAATGGACTACTAGCGGAGTGACATGAAGACATGAATCAGAGGCACAAAAAACGTTGACAGCGGTGGCCAGTCATTATGTTTACCAATACCCGACCCATGCCTTGCGCACACACATTTTTCCCATTTGTTTTGAAATATTTTAGATCTGATAAAAAATAATGAGAATAAAGATATATATATATATATATATATATATACATATATATATATATATATATATATATATATATATATATGTATATATATACATATATATATATATATATATATATATATATATATATATATACATATATATATATATATATATATATATATATATATATATATATATATATATATATATCCGATCCCTGATCGGGATGTAATGTCCAATTCCGATCGAGTCTGAAACCACGTGATTGGCCCCGATTTCTGATCACGTGATCGGATCAGGACATCCTTAGTAGGGGTGCACCGATCCGATATTAAGATCGGATATTGGGACCCAATATTGACAAAACAGCTGGATCGGGGATCAGAAAACTGAACAGATCCATGGGCCAGTTTTTTTTTTCTCCATCGCAGCACATCCTACGTCATTCGTCAGCGTCAGTGTGTCGCATGCTGGAAGAGCACTAGTTGTTGTTTGACCAACTTTTTATTAGTTTATTCTCAGGTTCAGCTGCTATGTTCTATTTTGGATTCCTGTTTGCAGGACGTTGCACTTACTCATGTCACATTTCTCCGCTGATTGGCTGTTAGCCCCGCCATCAGTTGTTAGCCTCACCGATCAGTTGTTAGCCTAGCAACACTAACTTTCAAACCGACGTACTATGTGGGCTGTCCATCATTGCTCTGTTGGTAGTCGCTCCACCACAACCTCAGCGTTATTCACTGCCGGGCTGCTTTGACGCTCTCCTCTGCTGCTGCGGTCTTCCCAGCTCGCAGCGATGTTGGATGGTCGCTACTCCGCCGTTGCTGGCGGGGTCGTCAGGTGTTCAGCACAGGAGCACCTGGACCTCTGCTGTCACTTTACCCCAGGCTTCATCGCTTGGATTGGATCTCATGGTCTCCTGCGTCGCCCCCGCTGTGTGCACGGAGCCTCCAGACGCTAGTTTGTACTCGGACGGTGCTACTGACTTCGGTGCTAGTGTTCCCTCCGTGCTGACTGACAGGCGCTCCATTTATTCTTTGTTTTGTTTGTTCCACTTTGTTAAGTGTCCTTGGGTACCCTGACAGGCGCTATATAAATTAAATGTATTATTATTATTATTATTAATGTTACACATGTTTACAATGTTTGGTATATGTTTGATTATTTTGTCTTAGTTAGGAAAGTAATGTTTAGTTAGGAAAGTGTGGTGCCTTTAGTCTCTTCCACATGGTGTAAGGTGGACAGTATACAGTTTATTATTAATCCAACAACGGTATCGGATCGGTATCGGGTATCGACAGATACTCAAAGTCCAGGCATCCGTATCGGTATCGGGACTGAAAAAGTCGAATCGGTGCATCCCTAATCCCGAGTATTTTTTGTGTGTTATTAGAGATAAACTACAGTTAGAAAAAGCAAGCCAACCTTTGGCAATTCCCAATTTTGCTTCAAGAAAAAATAAACTTTCGTGTCAGCTCCCAATCCGACCAGTTCTTCAGAAAACAACTTCTTAGAGATGGGTTCTCATGTTTATTTAAGTCAGAGGACATACGCTGTATATTGTGTTGGTTGTACAGTTCTTCACTGGGTGAAGGTACAAACGGTGTTTCAGGAGATTGAAGATCATAGTGTTCGGAGCACTGGGATATGTAAAGATTTGTGTTCATTCTGCTTCTGAGACAAACTGTTCAGATGATCGTACTGCTCTCACTTGTCTCACTTTCCACAGATGATGAGGACCTCTACATCCAACAAGCTGTTGTATTCATCGAGGACGCCATACAAGTCAGTGCAATGACTTGCCAAACTTATTTTTGTATTGTAATAAGAGAATTTAAGTTAAAATTCAAAAGTATTAACAAAATACAATATAATATTTAAGTATTGAAGCTCAGGGATCTGTTTTAATGTCCTTAATGCTCATCTTCCACGAATTTAAATTATTGTGAGATGTTTTGATCTCCACTGTATATGATAGATGAAAGGTATTATTTATGTACGTATCATAATTGCTATGTCTTGTTGAACTTTGAACACAACTCTAAATTTTGAGCTTAATGTGAAATGTATGCTTCAGTCAACTAATTTACCCGGCCAAGGACAGACTCTTCTTTCAGCCAAAAGATTTGCTAAAAGTCATGAAGTAAGGACGTCTACAGCTAGGGCTTTTATGAAAATTAAACATTGATCTACCCAGATTCATCATTGGTTATACATTCTTTTATGATTAGACCTACAAAAGAGAAGAGCAGAGAGACTAACTGATGTTACAGTGTCCAGGCAAGAACTCTTGATCTGCTAAGAGTGTACTACTAACACTTCTTTCAATGACATAATCAATCTGCATTAAAGGGGTATTCTGGTGTAAATTTAATCCATGTTCTAACACACCGTGACACCGAGTAGGACCCCCCCCTCGAGAGATAAAGTTTGCAGAACGCTGACTCACGTAGGTTTAGCATCCTCAGAAATGACCGCACGACAACAATACACTGCAGTAAATGGATCCAACTATAATCAGCCACCAAAAAGCCACAAAAAATGCTCTGAACAGCACCAAATTTCGGCAACAGTACAAAAAGGGTCTCAGCACATAGTCCGGGGCATCTAACCTCCGCTAGGTTAGCTGGATTTCTATTGTGAAGCTAAAAACAGATTTCAATTCTCCCCCATCAGCTTCCGGGTCTGGGAAGTCCCCACGCGACGATTACCGAGTGCAGTTATAAATGCTCAATTCCGTTCTTTTCCCTGTCCGCTCTCGATAGTAACTCTCATAAACTGGCAGGTAAGACACATATGAACTTTGATTGCTTTTGATGGAGTCATAATCATACATTTTCATCCATGAGCCGCGAAACTCTACTGCACTCGGTAATCGACTCGTCAGGACTTCCCGTCAACAGGAAGCTGCTGCAGAAGAGTGATACATTTTGTCAGCTTTTTAGTAGAAATCCAGCTAAGCTAGTGGAGTTTTAATGCCACGGACTATGTGCTGTTTGTCAGGTTCATTAAGTATTCCTGCTGTTAGTTACATTCTTATGGTCAGAGCAGGTTGTTGACTCAGTTTTTAGCTATACAGCAATTCCAACCTCATGTCAGCTTTGAAAGTTTGAGGTTATTCATGAAAGCTTTGCTGTGTCCGTTATGTACATTAAGTTCTCACTAAAGTCCAAAAGTTACTTTTGAATTATGCCTGCTTGGGTCCAAAAGCAAGACACAAACCAAAGAAGCATGGATAACACTGGAGGAGACACGGCTGACACGAGGAAACAGAACAGACAAACTGACAAAGAGAGAGGAGAAAACAAGGACTTGAACAGAGAGTAACAACTGATTGTACACTCGTGAGCAGAAAAAATGGTGGGAACAAATACACAGGAGGATAATCAGGGACAGGCAAAACTAATCAGGACAATCATAACAAGGGAAAACAAGACAGGGGGCAGAAAGTAACACATGAGGATGAACCTTACCAAAAACGTTACTAAACAATAATAACAATATCATAATAACTAACTGAAAAAACCCAAACCATGACAGTGGTAGTAACATGGACAGGATCCTTCTCCAAGGGGATTCCAAGGGGAATGAAGGAGGAGATTTTATTTGCTTGTCTTATGCTAAAACAATGAACTGTTCTGTTGATGATGATGTTTGATGTATGAGACATTGTGCTGTCCTGTGCTCTCCTTGATAAGGACAGAGCTCCTTCTATTGGGATGTACCTGTTGTGCTGAATGTGGTAACCTATAAATTAAATTAAATTAAAGCTACAAACAGCAATGAACGGGCCCTCGCAGTCCAAGTGAGGAGGGGCATGCTGCTGTTGGGGCGTACCGCATACCCGGCCCCATTGTCTGATTATTGCGTACACATCTCTTAACTGTCTGTGTTTCGGACAGTGCAGGAAGGGATAAATGTCCTGTAAATGTGCTATAAATTTCCTATGTCCAACATTTGGTGCTGTGACTATGACTGTATGTTGGCCTATGTGTTCAGGGCTGGACTCTTACCAAACATGTGAAGTTTGGTTCAGATTGGAATGAGGAAGACGTTCCTTTATGATTTGGTGGCCTGCTCCTGCGGATATTCAGTATTCAGTGCGCTGAAGTCAGAAGAGCTCTCTGCAATCTATATAAAAATAATATGGACTACAGGTGAAAAATCCCGAATTTCTGGCCAGTTGTGTGTTGATTGGCGGCGACGCTGTCGGAGGGTGTGCTCACATTTTTAGTAGCATGTCATCTTGTAATGTATGAAATGGAGGAAAAAACCTATAAATGTCATGTAAAAAGGATGCATGTCTGAATTCCTGTGTCCAGTTGGTAGCGCTATGGATATGACACAGTATTGATGCATGGAGGTATTCAGGGCGAAATCATACCATGACACCCACCATGTTCGATGTAGGCGAAAGCTTTTGATAACTTTTCATGTGCAAGATTTGAGGATGATACTGAGTTAAATGGAAGTCTGTGGTGTTCAATCTGTAGGAGGAGTTCGTTAAAGTACGAGGAATGGAAATGGATCAAAATGGAAGTGAAATGGGAACTTTGAATCAAAATGGCCAACTTCCTGTTGGAGTGACAGTTTGGTACCCCGGATGTTTTTTGTGCATCTGGTCATGATACATATGCATGTAGGAGGAGGAGCATGGATTTTTAATATTCCAGGGGGTGCTATAGAGTCCCCTGGTAACACCTTTCATCAGCTTTCCTCATGAGGGCATTGGCAATAATTGTAGCAAGTTTTGTATTAATCCGACCGACTGTGGAGATATGAAATGCTTAAATTTAAAGAGCTCCACCTAGTGGTAATCGGGCACAAATTTACACAGAGGGGGTTCATGGGGAAGTAGTCATCTGAGTTTCATGTCATTCGGACTCATCAGTGTGGAGATATGCAACATTTACAGTTTGGAACGAAATCTGCCGGAAGTTGTTATTTAATAACTTGAATATTGTTTGAAATATCAAAATTCTTTTAATAACTTTTTGTCAGGAGGGTCCACAGATGCTGTGTGCAATGTTTCGTGCAAATCTGTGAAATCACCTGGGAGGAGTTTGAAAAAGTAGGTTTGTGACATTTCGCGAATTTGCGGAAATGGGCGTGGCCTATATCACGAGACTCAACACAATTGAGGGAGCGCGTGGATATTAGGGCTGCCCGATAAATTGAATTTTCATTGTCATCGCAATATGAACATGTGCGATAAACACATTGCAAAAGACTTCCTGACACGCGATGAATAAGAAAAATCATTTTGTTTACATGCGGCATGCATGCACCTTGAGCATGGCAACATTTAGCCTATCAGACAGAGCCCTGGATACAAGGGCCAATCAGATGAAGCCCCAGCTAAGCCTAGCTACCCTGACAAAATTAATCGGATCAGTTCGGTGGTGGTTGCCAGGTTATGATGGCTGAGGGATGAGAGAAAAGCGATGGAACTGTGGTCGATGAAGACCCTGTGGTGAAAAGAAACAACACTTCTGCTATATGGACTTTTTTTGGATTCAGGAGAGACGATGTGGTACAAACACAGGTACTGTGTAAAACATGCCAAGCAGTTGTTGCAACTTCTAGATTAAATACAACCAACCTCCATCACTACCACCTGCAATACAACCATTAAGACCTACATGAACAATTAAACGTTAGCGTTAGCCATCATTAACTGTATAGTTGATAATATGCAAACTTCAATATTTGTTTATTTATTGCAAGTTATATCGTCATCGCAATATTAACAGTGTTATCGCACATTGCAGATTTTCCTCATATCGTGCAGGCCTAGTGGATATAAGGTTTTTGAATGTGTGATAAAGCATATGGGAGTTATAAGGCAAAACGCACTTTCCTCGATTTCACCTAGTGGTGGAAATTGACAATGAAAATAGATTGTAAAATCTTTGGGCAGGTGTGACCTGTATTCCAAGTTTGATGAGTTTTGGGGTATGTGAAGGCGGAGGAGCTGAAGGCTGTACAGAAGGAGCTGAGGAAGAAGATCAGAGAGAGGAAGAACAGCTACAGGAGGAAGATGGAGAACCAGCTGCAGCAGAGAAAAGTCAGTGGAGTCTGGACAAGCCTTAAAACAATCTCGGGGCAGAGAACTGCAGACCCCCAGGCTGCGGGGGATCAGACATGGGTGAACGACATGAACCTATTCTTCAATTGAGATTGAGGAGTCACGTGCCGATTTGGGTTGATTTGGGCGGGGTCTGAGCCGGTCGGCCATGACGGTAGGGGACGCTTTTGGTTGTCAGGGGCAACGCCTGCAGAACTTCACAGAGGCGCGACTAAACAGTCCAGTGCTCTTTAATTTTTGCGCATTTATTATTTCGACAGGACAGAGACGGATCTAAGAATACAAGAAAGAAAAGGAAGAAAGTAAAACAATGCAAAAAGATAAGGCGAAAGAAAAGGGACCTGCGATCGAAAGTAAGGTCCTTTCTTCTTATTGCAGCCAACCAAGCAATCCGGTGTCTCCTCGTCAGGTCAGAGACTTGCTCTCCTTGATGCTGTGTCCATTTCGGCAACCTAAAAAACTGTATCCCATTGTTCCTATGTATCGTGTCAAGGTACTGGAGCAGTTTTTAACGTAGCAGTGACTTCCAGGTATGGTAAAACAGTGCAGAATTGTAAAAACCTCCTCTGCTACCGAGTTAAGAACACACGTAAACAATCGTGTTTTGCCGCCGGCATCCTGCCATCATGGCGGAAAGGGGGAAGATCCCGCAAGATACCGTGATATCAAGGGAGGGGCTCTGTACCATGACGACAACTCCTCACTCTCAATAGGTTTGATCAGACACCCACCCATCCCCCGGCCCAGTCATCTCTGCTGCCCCCCACCACCTCTTCCAACCATTCCACGGCTTTCATGTTGCAAACTCCCCCCACTGCCCCCCCTGACATTCCGCCTCCCCCACATCCTACACTCAGCCCCCCTGCTCCACTTTGTCCCTCTCGTCTCTCCAGGTGTGAAATGAGTTGAGGAAGATGAAGGTGAAGAAGGCTACGGGTCCAGATGGGATCAGCTCCAGGCTCCTCAAGTCCTGTGCAGACCAGCTGTGCAGGATTGTGGAATATATATTCAACATGAGCCTGAAGCTGGGAAAAGTGCCACTGCTGTGGAAAACCTCCTGCATGGTACCTGTACCAAAGATCCCTCACCCTAAAGACTTCAACAACTACAGACAGTTGCTCTCACTTCACACCTGATGAAAACTCTGGAGCGGCTGGTCCTCGTTCATCTCCGCCCTCTGGTGGGTCCTTTTATGGACCCGCTCCAGTTTGCTTATCAACCCAGCATCGGAGCGGACAACGCCATCATTTTCCTCCTGGACAGATCACTGTCTCACCTGGAGAAGCCTGGATGCACTGTGAGGATGTTCTTTGATTTCTCCAGTGCTTTTAACACCATTCAGCCTGCACTCCTGGGGGACAAGCTGGAACTCGCACGGGTGAACTAACACCTCACATTCTGGATCCTGGATAACCTCACTAACCGGCCACAGTATTTGAGGACTCGGGACTACGTGTCGGACACAATAATCTGCAGTACAGGGGCCCCACAGGGAACGGTCCTGGCCCCTTTCCTGTTCACCCTGTACACCACAGACTTCACCTTCACCTCACTGCCATCTACAATAGTTCTCTGACGACTCTGCTATCGTCGGCCTCATCAGGGACGGGGATGACAGAGCCTACAGAGAACTTATTAAGGACTTTGTGGACTGGTGCCAGCGGAACCACCTCCAGCTCAACGCCGGGAAGACCAAAGAGCTGGTGGTGGATTCCTGCACGCACAAACAACTCTGCACACAGGTGAACATCCTGGGAACGGACATTGAGATAGTGACATCTTACAAATACCTGGGAGTTCACCTGAACAATAAACTGGACTGGACTGATCACACTGCAGCAACATATAAGAAAGGTCAGAGCAGACTGTATCTGCTGAGGAAGCTCAGGTCCTTTGGGGTGCAGGGGGCACTCCTGACTTCTTTCTATGACTCTGTGGTGGCATCAGCCATTTTCTATGGAGTAGTCTGCTGGAGCAGCAGCATCTCTGCAGCAGACAGGAGGAGACTTGATAAACTTATCAAGAAGGCCAGCTCCACCCTGGGGTGCCCTCTTGTCTCAGTGCAGGTGGTGGGAGAGAGCAGGATGATGGACAAGCTGTCATCGCTGCTGATGCAGGAATCCCACCCCCTGCAGGTCACTTTCACAGCACTGGGCAGCTCCTTCATCAACAGACTGATACACCCTAAGTGTGTGAAGGAGAGGTATCGCAGGTCCTTCCTTCCTGCTGCTGTCAGACTATACAAAAAGCACTGCTCCATATAGACCTCAACCTGTACTCTGCACTGTGCAATAACAAACTCATTTCATCACCCATATTTATTATACATATTTAAAATCTGTATATTAAAATTACTGTCCATTCTTGCACTATATCATGTAAATATGTATATACGTCGATTCAATTCTATTTTCTTTTTTTTAATTATCTTGTCTATTATATATTGTCTATTTTGCTATTGCTCTTGTTCATGTAATATTCTGCTGCTGCGAAAAACAAATTTCCCCATCCGCGGGACATTGAAGGATTTCTGATTCTGATTCTGTTCAGGCAGTAAAAAATGCAATCATTTGGGACAAAAAAGTTGTCACTACAAAAACTCTGTCCTTGGTGTTTTCTTTTCTTTTTTGCCTTATAATACTCATATTACTAAAGTTTGTCTGGTTGCTCATAGTACCGGTCCATCAACCACCGGGTCGATGCCAGCTCGCTCCGCATGTATCGATGGTACTACTCCAGGATATGCCAGTGGTAAGTTCACACCTTCTAACAAGGTAACAACAAGGTTATTTATCTGTCATTATGTAACTCAGGGTTGCATTATGAAGTAAGAGTTTGTAGTTCCTTCATACAACACGAACATAGAACATACATACAGTTATTTATATGTATAAACTGTATACATAAAACACGTATACTGCCAGGAAATAATTCTGTAGTGCATTTTTAAAAGACAGTAACAGTGATGATTGTCATATTCATATTAAACATTTGGCATCAGGTAAACACTGTCCATCCACTTTGACTTTATGTGAACACACATCCCATCTTAAAACCTTTTGAATGCATACATATATATGTCATGCAACTGGGTAAAGTTACCTACCATTTTTAATTGTATAAATATTACGGTATGAGAATGAAGCCATTAATTAATGTGTGCATAGTTTGCTCATATGACCTAAATATATTATTATTTACCTGCTTAATTAAAGCATACACTTAAAACATGAGTGCTATATATTTACGGCATTTCAGATTTCCCGCTGTCAAATTTATCATAAAGCAACTGTCAGAATAACTACAGTTAATTATTGTAATTTCTACTATGTGGCTGAAAGTTTCTTAAAGGCAGCATCTCCTGCTGAAAGTCTGTCAGTGCGTTTACATGACACTCAAGAAAATCGAATTACAGTGTTAGTCTGACTATGATGGGATTTCTAAGATGCATGTATACACCTTAGTCTGACTAAAATTGGACCGGATTGGATTTCTCATAGTCGAATTAAAGCACCCAGATTATTCGATTTATAGTCGCATTACTCCTGCATGTATATGTTCCAGCGGATCGGATCGTATTTTGCGTTCTGCGCAGGTGTGACATTTTTCCCAGGGGCCGTGAGCCGGAAGTAGACAGACGGCGGTGGCGGCAGCGTCTGTCCTCCGAAATCACCGCAAGAAAGAGCGCCATTGTCCATCTAGTTTGTGTAATTATCATATACACCATATACGAAGTGTACAAAGATGTAGCTTCGTCTCGCTCTTCGTACGCCATCTTTCTTGAATGCTGAGGCAGCTGGTGACGTAAGGAGGTCAGCCGGAGGTGGCCCTGTTACCACTAGTTGAAATGGGTACAGCGCCACCTAGCGTACCGGGATATGACATGCTCCGGCCAATAATCCGATTATATCCGATGTATACTCGGATAATTCCAGTTGTCTGATTGAGCAGCATAGTCGAACTATGGCTGTAATCTGACTAAGCTGTGCATGTAAACGCACTGAGTGTAGAAAGCTGAGAAACTACTCTGAGGCTGGACTGTTTTTTTTATCCGCCATTGCTTTCACTGAAAACTTCTAGCCTTGATTTGATTAAACAGAAACTTAGTAATTATAGAAATGTCTAAATTTCAAGATCATGAAAATGTGCCAAGCTGCCATGTGGTGACTTAATTTCTAACTCCTATTGCAGTACTGGAAAGTAGGGATTTAATGGTATGAAAATTTCCCACCACGGTAATAGTGACCAAAATTATCGGATCGGTTATCGGTATACCGCGGTATTTTTAGAATGTCTTCAAAATGTTGAAAAAACACTGATACGCTGATAAATTGAAATAATTTCACCAAGATTTATCTTTAAGATAGATTTATTATATATTAAAATAGTCCAAAACCTTAACAAAACACTGCAAAATCAACATCAAATAAGTATAAAAGAAAGTATCAAAATTGTGCAAAATAAACCTTAAACACAGTAGTATGAGATGTACTGGCAGCAGCACTCGATTGGCCAGCAGGTTGGATAGTTTTTTAGATCAAAACAAAAAGGATTATTGTTAAAGGATTATGAATACTCTATGTTGGCTCTTATATCTTTCTAGACACTTATATTCACCATTTTATATTATTCTTTATATATAGTCTATTCGACAAATAATCCACAAGTATTATATATTTCTGATAATACTTCTATATATTGGCTGTCTGTCTGTCTGTCTGTCTGCCTGCTAGTCTGTTGTCAATGGACTCGGTCAATCTGATTGGTCAAATGGCTGCTGAGCCACAGGTAGACGCTGCTCCGGTGAATGAAGCTGAGATAAAAGTCAGTCATCTCAGTCAGTTTGCATTCACCAACTCAGTCCACCCAGTACGTGTTTGTTTCAAATCCTCCTCACTGCAGCTCTGCATCAATATTTGGGGAATTATTAGGTCGACTATTATTAGGTCGTTTGAAAAGTTAAACTTATAATTAATAAGTGGTTCAGATAACGTGCCAAATCACACATCAACTTCGTTCAGTTACACCACTATTTGGTCAGTTTAGATTAGTGACAACAGCAAATTATACAGAGAATACACATACATCATGCACCCAAGCTTAAGGTTAGTTTACCTTGCATTTGCTGAACAGCTGAGGGTGATGGTTGCGCAAATGAGTAAGTAAATTGGATGTGTTGCCGCCCCTCGCAACAACTTTCTTCTTGCAGCTCCTGCAGATAGGGCTGCCATCCAAGGATGGTCAAGACCAGCTGTCCCTGAGCATTCTTATAATTACCAAAACACACCCAGACTTCAGATTTGGTTGTCTTTGAAGGAGGAAAAAATGCCTTGAGGGCCGCTACTATCACGTCCTCCCTCCGCCATGTCTTCTACGCTACATAACAGGTGCAAGTTGCTCGATGCGCATGCATAGTGGGACTTAAGAAGTATCTTGTGAGTTTTCCACACCGTGGCGGTTACCATGGTAATTAAAACTGAAACGGTAACCTTCACTGTCGGGAATTTTGCCATGGTTTACCGTGACATGGGTAACTGTTACATCCCTAGGAAGGCACTGAAAAAGCTATTGGAAAAAAACAATTTGTTCAAGGGAATACACAATACCTATGACAGACTTGAGTGAAAAATCAGTAAATGGATCAGATTACAAAAGTTATGTTAATTAAAAGTCGAGCATATAATGATGCCTCAAAAATCAAGAAAATTGTGTTTGCTTGCTACAACTATTTTTTTGATTGACTTTGTTTTATTGAATCTCACAGTGTCAGAGTACAGCACACTCAGAAGAGACAGATTGAAAGACTGCAAGTGCAGTGACAACAATGTTGTCCCTAACTGGCTACTTACATACCAACACTGACTGAAGACATTTTTCACGACAGACAATTCTACATATTTTAGTAGGAAAAGCTTGGCTGGTGTCTCTGCAGGTTGCCTGGGAGCCTTGTATTGACAACAATGTTATTGCCCTGATTCCAAAAAGGCTGGGAGTCTGTGTAAAATGTAAATAAAAAATTTACAAATCCTTTTCAACTTATATTCATGGTATCCTAAAATGTGAATTGGGGTTGTTGATTAATTGAAAAGTTATTAAGCTGCTTCCCCTGTCTTCAGCTAAACTAAATGTTTCCTGCTTTCTCTAGCATGATATGTTTTGCATAAAGACATAACAGTGGTATCAAGTCTTTTTATCTGAGTCTCGTTAATAAGAAAACAGTGGAGCTGTTAAGCTCAATAATCTTGCTTTTTGTGAAAGAAGCATGAAACTTTCAGGGTTTGTTCTTGATGACCTAAGCTTTCATTTAAGACGTGGAGGCATCCTCAGTTTGACCCCTGAGGTCAACTAGAGGTCACTGACCTCTGTAATATGTCATTTTAATGCACCAAATTGTATATGTGAGTATCTTATGATCTAAATGTGATAGAAATGTAAACCAACTATGTATTTGCAAGCTTCTGGGCATTAGGAACTCATTTATGCCATTGATAGCACTCTAAGAGGTCAACATCATTAAGTGCAGTGAAGGATACTAGGAATGTGAGTGGCTTAAGGTAAGACACAATAGGTGAATAGGGTAAAAAAATTAAATGATAGATATCACCATGAAACTTTCACAGCTGATTACTCATGTTAAGAAGCTAAGAAACATTTTTTTGCAAGTTTTTGGTATTTTAATGTTTAAATATGCAAATGAGGCCTTATCTCATTAAAAATGCGCTAATTTGTATACATTTTAAAAAACAAAATCAGATCATGTGATAAAGCCAGGCTCAAAATATTTTTTTCATTTTGTTGTCATATTAGATGGGGAAATAATTACAGAGGTGTTTATGGACATCTACTTCTGTTATCCTGTAAATCAGAATATACTGTCAATAGCCAAAGTTTTTAGAAATAATCGCTTTCCATGAGGGTTTTCGTGTAAATGAGAGGCCAAACCACGTAGAAATATCTGCGTTTTCCCTTCGTGTAAACGGGATCTTATTTTCCCACAGTTCTGCGGTACAGGGTGTGGCATGGGTATGGTCTCAGAAGTTCCGGCACTTGGGATCCTAAAAGGTTGTGTGCTGATCTCTCTCTCTCTCACTTTCTCCTTTGACTGTCCAACAGTACAGAGCGATAAGCAGCAGACTAGCAGTACCTCATTGATGTCCAACTGACACAAAGCACAAAGATCCCAATTCATTTGTGATTTGGGTTTCTTGGGCATAGGACATTTGTCTAAGTCTACTAGCACATGACGTTTAGCCATGATTAGTACCTCAACACAGGCTATAGGCTACAACACACCTCACACTCTAGCTAACCCTAACACAAAACCTATGACACCCGTAACACACGTAACACAGATGACACACTGCTCACACATAGCTAACACTCCAAGAAAGAAAGGTTAGCAGATGATTTTTAGTTGAGGTTAGCAAATTTATTTTGAATGAGCTTCAAGAAAAGATTCAGTGGCACAATTATACTACTGAGGCTGCTGTTTACAGGCTACAACACACACCTCACACTCTAGCTCTATCACACGTAACATACATACTGGCTTTATCACATGATCTGATTTTGTTTTTTAAAATGTATACAAATTAGCGCATTTTTAATGAGATAAGGCCTCATTTGCATATTTAAACATTAAAATACCAAAAACTTGCAAAAACATTTTTTCTTAGCTTCTTAACATGAGTAATCCGCTGCGAAAGTTTCATGGTGATATTTATTATTTAATTTTTTTACCCTATTCACCTATTGTGTCTTACCTTAAGCCACTCACATTCCTAGTATCCTTCACTGCACTTAATGATGTTGACCTCTTAGAATGCTATAAATGGCATAAATGAGTTCCTCATGCCCAGAAGCTTGGACATACATATTTGTTTTACATTTCTATCACATTTAGATCCTAAGATACTCACATTTACAATTTTGTGCATGAAAATGACATATTACAGAGGTAAGTGACCTCTAGTTGACCTCAGAGGTCAAACTGAGAATGCCTCAACATCTTAAATGAAAGCTTAGGTCATCAAGAACAAACCCTGAAAGTTTCATGCTTCTTTCACAAAAAGCAAGATTGTCCATATTTTAAGAGCTTAACAGCCCCACTAAAAAGGTACATAACAAAATGTCAAACCATTCCTTTATCAATGTGGACTTGAGGATTGTAAGTGGGTGATAAAGGATACTGAGTAATTTTAATTTGTCACCACTTTTTTTGAGCAAAATTTAACTTTAGACAGCACTGTATGGAAAGTCTCATCAACACACTTTAGCTAAATGAATACTATGTTCTCTTGTCTACGCCACATTTCTGTCATGCTTACATCCACTTGTCCATCCACTCACCCACCTCTCCCTGCCCTAGGGGCTTGGGCCTAACCATTGCAATGGTGTTGTTGCTGGCATTTGTTGAGCGACCGTCCTCCCTGTCCATCTCCTCGGACCCCTGGCTTCGCTCTCCACCCTGGGAGCCGCCCTGTGGTTTAACTGAGAGCATCGAGATGGTCTGCCTCATCATCTTCTCTTTTGATCTTGCTGTCAAGGTAAACATAACCAGAGTGGAAAATATTTATTCCCAGGATACTGGTAGCTGTCGATTAACAAGGCTTAGCCACGTGAATTCTAGTTAATCTTGCTGCTTTTTAAAATTATTTTCCTACTATTGCCAGTCTATCTGTTTGAACCACTGCCACATTCTGTTTCGTCCTCAGAGCTACTTGATTGGCTGGGAGGAATTCAGAAAGAGCAAATGGCTGGTTGGCTACACAGTAGTCATTTCGTTCTCTATCATCGACTGGGTGTTGTCTGTCAGCATGGTGTGTGATGAGGTGAGGTTGTCCCCTGTTATGATTCATACCAGTATTTGCTACTTGTTTAACTTGCAGAGTCAAAAGTAAATAGGACAGTACAACATAAAACAGACCATGCTGGGCAGCATTCAGTAGGATACATGAAAAACATTCTCTTGACAACCTCAGTAGAGCCGTTACGTGATAAAAAAAAGTCCTGACAAGATGCAAGTCCACATCACAAGAAAATCTAATAAACTAAACTAGCAAAGAACACTATATCTTAATATGAAAGGCCAAACCTTCTGTAAGTTTAAAGTTTTTATCATTCATCATTAATGCTTTTTATGCCAACAGTCCTACGTACTGCATCCATCCCAGTGTGCATTTCACATCAACCAGCAACAACAAAGAAGAGTTTTAACCAGGGTCCTGACTCTTAAAAATGTTTACCTACAACTTCAAAAGAATTTATTGAATTAGGAAATTAGGAATTTGGATTTCAAATATATCATTGATTTATTCATTCATTTATTCAACCTTTACTTATATAAATATCAGTGAGGGTAAGCCCACATTTTCAATGTTGTCGAGAGCACAAATAAAAAAACAGAATGGGTACATAAAAAAGTTAGTGGATAAGAAGCAATATGATAATAATAATAATGATGATAATAATAATAATAATAATAATAATAATAATAATAATAATAATAATGATAATAATAATACATTACATTTTTATAGCGCCTTTCAGGGTACCCAAGGACACTTAACAAAATGGAACAAACAAAACAAAGAATAAATGGATAAACAAAAAATACATAAAAGATAAAAATAGAAAAGTTGATTGATTTGGCTGGATCTAGAGCTGATAGGCCTTATTAAGAAGATGGGTTTTTAAGTCTCTTTTGAAAGTCTCCAGAGAAGTCTGTTTGCGGATTTCAGCTGGGAGAGTGTTCCAGAGAGTGGGGGCTGTCACACAGAAGGCTCTGTCACCAAAGGTTTGTAGTTTGGTGTGAGGGATGGAGAGCTGGTGTGTGCCTGATGAGTGCAGCGTCCGGGACTGGGTGTAGGGGTGGAGGTCAGACAGATATTGGGTGGCGAGGTAATGGAGAGATTTATAGGTCAGGAGGAGAATCTTGTAGGTGATGCGTGATTTAACTGGGAGCCAGTGAAGGCGGATGAGAGTGGGGGTGATGTGTTGCCAGGCTTGGTGCAGGTGAGGACCCTGGCAGCAGAGTTCTGCACATACTGGAGCCTATCCAGGTTTTTGGAAGGGAGCCCGGACAGGACTCCATTGCAGTAGTCCAGGCGGGAGGTGATGAAGGCATGGAGGAGGGTCTCAGCCACAGGTTCAGAGAGAGCGGGCCGGAGTCTGGAGATGTTTTTGAGATGGTAAAAAGCTGGTTTTGTAATGGATTTTATGCGTGATTGGAAAGATAGTGTGGAATCAAGGATGACACCCAGGTTGCGGACTTCCGTGGATGGGGAGATAGTGCAGCCGTCCACGTCCAGGAGAAGATCTCCAACCTTCTGGAGCAGCACCTTGGAGGCCACAACCATGAGCTCTGTTTTATTGGTGTTTAATTTGAGTAGATTTGATGTCATCCAGAATTTTAAATCATGTAGGCAGTTGACGAGTGACTGTGGGGGTAGCTGGGTGGATGGTTTGGTGCGGAGATATAATTGAGTATCATCAGCATAAGAATGGAAGTTGAGACCATGTTTGCGAATTATCTAACTAAGGGGAAGCATGTAGATAGTGAAGAGGAGGGGTCCAAGCACAGAGCCTTGAGGCACGCCCTGGTTGACTGGAGCTGGGGTGGAACTGGAGTCTCCAATTGTGACAAACTGTCTCCTGTTTGTTAAATAGGACTGGAACCAGGAGAGTGCTGTACCGGTGAGACCAAGGTACAGATAGGCGGGTGGGGAGGATGGTGTGGGAGATTGTGTCGAAGGCTGCAGAGAGGTCCAGGAGGATCAGAATACTGATGTGGCCAGAATCTGCAGCGATGAGGAGGTCGTTGGTGATCTTGATGAGGGCAGTTTCTGTGCTATGGCGTGCCCTGAAGCCAGGCTGAAGGGGTTCATAGGACTCATGGTTGGACATGTGCTGCTGGAGTTGGGCAGCAACTGCTCTTTCCCGGATTTTGCTAAGGAAAGGAAGGTTGGAAATTGGCCGGTAGTTGTGTAAGTCATCTGGGTCCAGACCTGGCTTCTTGAGGATGGGGGTAACTGAAGCTGTTTTGAAGGTGGACGGTACAATGCCAGATTCTAGGGATGAGTTGATAATTTCCATTATAAGGGGGCATAGGGCAGGCAGTGAAGACTTCACCAGAGTTGTTGGCATGGGGTCCAGAGAGCAGGTGGAGGCTTTTGCCTGGGAGACCAACTTAGCTACAGAAATAGAGTCCACAGGAGAGAAGGAGGAGAGAGAGCACTGGGGCAGGCGAACAGTGGGAGGATCAGCTATCTGTGTCAGAGGTGTATGTGGTAGGGTGGTGGCAGATGCCAGGAGTTGCTCATGAATGGTAGCCACCTTTTCCTGGAAGAAGTCCAGGAACTTGAAACAGAGGTCAGGGGGCACCAGAAAGCTGGTGGACATCGAGAGGGCTAAGGAGCCGGTTAATGGTGGAGAATAACATTCTGGGGTCCAATGAGAGTGGTGTAGTAGTTTGTTTTAGCCTTGGAGAGAGCTTCTTTATAAGACCTAATGTGGTCTTTGTAGGCTTCATGGCGGATGGTGAGGCCAGATCTTTTATAGAGCCTCTCCAGGGGGCGACCAGTAGTCTTAAGGGTGCGGATTTCAATGGTGAACTAGGGGGCAGAATGGGTAAAAGTCCGGGTTTTAAGGGGGCAAGGGAGTCAAGACTCCAAGAGGCATGAGTGGGACCTTTAACATGCTGAGTGATGTTGAAACAATCCAGGAGTGACAGGAATTCAGAGGCAAAGGGGCAGCTGGTGGAGTCCACGTGGATGTTGAAATCACCAAGCAGGAGTGTAGATGTAGATATAGAGCAGATGGAGGTGAGTAGTTCAGACAGCTCAGACAGGAAGGTGGAGGAGGCTTTTGGAGGGCGGTAGATGAGGACAACCTGCAGCTGTGTATGCCCAGCCAGAGAGAAGGCTGCACATTCAAATTAGGTGACATTCAACACTGGGAGTTGTTTAACCAGGATGTCGGCTCGATGTTTGACTGCCAGCCCACCACCACAGCCCTCAGAGCGGGGCTTCTGGATGTAAACATAGCCTGTGGGAGTGGCTTGATTCAGAGTCAAGAAGTCCTGTTGATGCTGCCATGTCTCAGTTAGGCAGAGAAAGTCAATTTTCCTGTCTGTGATGATGTCATGGATGAGTTGTCCTTTGTTGTTTAGTGAACATGGATTTAGCAGCATGAAAGCGGCAGTGTTGTTCACAGATGCTGATGCAGTGGCTGTGGAGGAAACAGCACCATTCACACAAGCCAAGGGTCTCAGATAGCTTAGTCTGCGCACCTGTGGTTGGTTTAGATGGCGCCTGTCAGTCAGCATGGAGGGAATAGCATCACCGCTGTCAGCGCTGCAGGGAAAAGCATTGTCCTTCATAAACTTGCGTCTGGTGGCCCTGTGCATATAGCGGGGGCGACGAAGGAGACCAAGAGATTTAATCCTAGTGATGGAGTTTGGGGAGAAGTTACAGCAAAGGTCCAGGAGCTCCAGCGCTGAGTATTTAAAGACCTAATCAGCAGCGGCGGAGCAGCGACCAACCAACATCTCCGCAGGTCGGGGGAGACCACAGCAGCAGAGGAGAGTGATACAGGAGCCAGGCGGTAAACAATCCTGAGGTTGTAGTGGAGAGAGGACCCACAGAGCCCACAGAGAACTGAAAACGCCGGTTTGGAATTTAGCGTTGCCAACGGTTAATTAGCTTGGCTAACAGCGGGGCTAACAGCTGACCAGCGGGGCTAACAGCTGACCAGCAGAGAAAGAGGAGTCCACCAGAGCCAGATGTTCAGGTGTGCAGTCTTCAAAGTTTGTAGCGCAGCTCTAGAGCTTGTAAAGACAGTTTGGCTTTCATATTTCAGCAGAAAAAGTAGTTTTGTTGTGGATGGAGAAGCGGCGATATTCACACCAGCGTCCTCTCGCATCCGGTTGCGATGATGTTAAATGTTCTGTTAAATGGTCACCACGGTCATCCCAATTGCAAATCAGGCAAGAGCATTTAGCATTCTTACGAGTTGCACTCCCAGGTTAAACTTGCTAAGGTTTGTTCCCAAAGATGTGACTTCATATATATGGCTTGTCACAAGGCCCCTTACATTCAAAAAAGTGATCTTATCTTTTCTTTTTTCAATAGAAACTGAGAATAAGAAGACTGCTCCGGCCGTTCTTTCTCCTGCAAAACTCTTCCCTGATGAAAAAGACTCTGAAGTGCATTAAGAGGACTCTGCCAGAGATTGCAAGGTATCTGATCCCTTTACACTGGCAGGATTTACCTAAAATCTGTTGATTTATGAAACATACACCAGGTGATTTTGATTTGGGAAATTATTTGAACAATGTGGTCATAAGTAACAATTACAGGATCATGGCATATACTAAAATGTAGGGTAATAGCCGTTTTTATACTGGGCAGCAAGCCACCAATTTGGCTGTCTGTTTTGCGGCTTGGTCTGCAGATTTAGACAGAAGGCGCTAAATTGGGGGTCTGTTTTGGTACACCTCAGAGGGTACACTTTTTCCACATCCATTGCTATTATATGGACCTGTCCCAGTCCAGCACCGAAATCCTGGTTCATTCATTTGTCACTTCCTGCATCGACTACTGCAATGCCCTCCTCACCGGACTCCCCACCAAACTCATCCACAGACTGCAAATCATCCAGGACTCAGCTGCCCGGATTATCACCCGCACCAAATCATCTTGACCACATCACCCCTATTCTCATCCAACTTTACTGGCTCCCTGTACAATACCACATCCACTACAAAAACCTCCTCCTCACATACAAAACTCTCCACCATCTAGCCCCCACCTACCTCTGCAACCTCCTCCACGAATACAGCCCCTCTCGCACCCTCCGCTCAACCTCTGCTGGACTGCTAACCATCCCCACACCACGCCTCAGTACCATGGGTGCCCGAGCCTTCAGCTGCTCAGCACCCAGACTATGGAACTCTCTCCCCCCACACATAAGACAGTCAGACTCCATCGCAACATTCAAATCCAAACTCAAAACCCACCTGTTCAAACTGGCATACTCACTCTGACTGGTCACTGTGCACTACACTTTTCTTTTTCTTCTTATGTCAATGTTTGTTTTTAATATTCTGTGATGTTATTCTGTGATTTTATGCTTTTATCCTATGTAAGGTGACCTTGGGTGACTTGAAAGGCACCATCAAACAAATAAAATGTATTATTATTATTATTATTATGTAAATCTGAGCCGTTGATGTGCCGGCAATTGTGTGAGATGGGCGGAGGTGTTGATGATGTGCACTGTTGTGCAGTCGGGAAGTTTTAAAACCAGGAAACAGCTGATCACAGCAGTCAATCCATCACTTCATCCGCAGCAGCAAGATGAGCAACTGGAAAGCCGCTGAGATCCGGGAGATGCTAGTGTCTCCTCGGTCTCTGTAGCTGTCTTTGTTGTCCACTTGTTGTTGTAGCGGCAAGCTACTGACAGTTGCTACTTTCAAATAAAAAGCCCCCTGCTAAGCGCCCAGCTCTAAACTCCAATGGGGTGCAATGTAAAGCTCTTATTTTGAAGACAAATTAGACCTGCTTCACTGTTAAGGCTCAACTTTGTGCTTCTTGTCACATCACATGTTTATGCCTACCCCAGTGACGGCCAAATGGCGGAATATTACACCTCCCTTTTAGATAGACAAGGCGGCACATTGCAGCCTTTACCTTGCTGCAAATGTGCCACCGTTTCTATCTAAAAGGGGCTAACAATAGCACTGGTGTAGATGAAATCATAAAGCAAACTGGCTCACTGAAAGTGTTAGGCAAGTTACCGCAGAAATAACTTCATTGCCAATTGGAAAAGAAATTGCATTACATTGTTAACTAGTCAACACAAAAGTAATTAGTTACATTGCCCATCAATAGTATGGTAATGCAGAGCTGAGGGGGCTTGATCAGCACAGTGAATTTATACAAAGTTCAGAGTGAAACCACAGTGAAACTACATGTTCAGATGCTCAGTTCTGTAAGTGGGGTGGCCGGCAGCGAAGGCATAGGCTGGGACCCTCTGGAGGCCAGTGGCGAAGCCTGTTGGCAGATGTCAGCCTGGGAGCTGACGGGGGGCCACTGGCAGGTGTCGACCAAGCCACCGACTGAGAACCACTGGCAGATATCGACTGGGCCGTCGACTGAGAACCACCAGCAGATGTCGACTGGGCCGCCGACTGAGAACCACTCGCAGATGTCGACTGGGCCACCAACAACTGAGCTGGAACTCTGGGCAAGCTTGGCACCGGGCAGTGTTGGCAACAAAGCGACTTTTCAGACCCCTCTAGCAACTTTTTTCACCTCTCCGTGTCCAGACTGCGAAATTGCGCTTTCACAAAGTCGCTGCTGGCTGATCTGATATGGAAACATTTTTTGGTCTAAAATAAATCACTGCACTAATACGTTTATTTGTAATTCTAAACCTAATAACATAATTGTTTTTCATTCTGTTTTTGTCCCTCCCACAACGTTATTCCTCTCTCCTACAGCGCATTACAATTAAATGCACATTGCCAGTTATGCAAATTAGTCGATGCCATTATTTCTAGAAACTTTTAGGACTGCCAATAACAACCGTCCTTACTGAGGAGGTGGCAACAGTGGCTCCGGGGCGCAGCCCCTTCGGCCTCTTAGCCCCTTCGGCCTCTTAGCCCCTTCGGCCTCTTAGCCCCTTCGGCCTCTTAGCCCCTTCGGCCTCTTAGCCCCTTCGGCCTCTTAGCCCCTTCGGCCTCTTAGCCCCTGCTACTAGTCCCATGGTGCCTGGAAACTCTCCCAATGAGGGCCTATCAACCAGTACTCTTTCCAAATCAAAAAAGGCCTAAAGCGCCTCCATCAGCTTTATTTTGCCATCTGAAAAAGCTGACCATGTGTCTTGAATGTCTACAAGACTACAAATAATCACAATTTAAGGTGAAATGAGGTGAGGACCCAAACGCAGACACACACGGGAGGCTGGATAGGGGAATAATTACACAAAGCTGAAACTACAAAAGCCAAGAGAACAAGAAAAACTAAACGAGTCACTAGGACACAAAGCAAAGTAGCAACTTAAAGCGAAGACAAAGTGCAAACAAAAGCAAAGTACAAATCAAAAGAGAAAAGCTGGTGGAGAACACAGGGTGAACATGGAGGGAGACAGACCAAGACGCACACAAGCTAACACAGGCTAACAAGAGCTAACATGGAGAACGAATGTGAATATTTTATAAATATATCTGTTTTTCACTAGGGTAACTAGACAATGTCAGGTGACAGACAGTTGGAACCCTTTGCTCCGTCCCAGCTCCGGCAGTCCTGAGCCCTCCGGAACAGATATGCAGGACATCTATATCTGGAGGGTGCTGGAGCATGACGCAGCAATTCAGCTGAATTTTACACTGAGCAGACAGGAAGTCAAGTGCCAAAATAACAATATAACATCTGGTTACTTTCCAAAATAAAACACTCCTTGTTGACACCAGCACACAGATCTCAAAAAAGAGACAAACACAAGCTCTTCTGCTAATCCTTCGGTCGGGAACTATGGAGCAGGAAATATGACGATGCTTACATAGCCCTTGGGTTTACCGTGAACACAGTCGAAATGTGGAAAGACCTGTTTTTGTTTTATGCCTAAAAACTCTGGCAGCGGACAGCATGAAACCATTTTGATAATATCAAAAACTATTAAAAAATGTAATAAGAGCAATACTGAACTTAAACAATGAAATAATTTAAAAAGTGGCTTTACCTCAATTCAGAACACAGAGCACATAAAAAATGTTAAGATCCTACTTTCCTGCGTTAATGGATGGGCTGAGGTTGACCTTCCCAGAAAGCAGCAAGCCTCACGTTCCTCAGTCGCCAGGATGACAGCCAGATTATACCCACCGTACAGTAGGTTCAGTGAAGCAGCTGGTCTCACTTCTCCAGAGGAATTAATCCAGGGTAATATTAAATGTAATAAATCACTGGTGATTAATTATGCACTCGTAAATGGGGTACCACCTCTGTTGGTTTATCTATTGAACTAATCCAGAGGAAATTAATCAAATCCAACTGGACATTTTTAGCTTGAAGAGTTCAAATCAATTTCAAATTGATATATTCAATTTCATAATCTATATTCAGTCTCATATTCTGAAACAGTGATTTCTTTACACAGATCCATCGGTTCTCCACATGATTATATATGTTTATTTACTATATAATTCTACATTATAACAGGAAATGTAGAGATGGTAATGAGTAAAGTAATAAGATTATGTGATCGTAAGCGGATGGTGAAATTATGGGTCGGCTTTTATATATTAAATATTACGGGAGTAATTTTTAATACTAGCAAGACCCTAATCTCAATTCTCTTAAATTCATAAGTTAGTAGTCAGAAATTAGACACCAACTCATTCTCACGTGTGTGGATCCAGCTGTATGGAGACATTCAGTGGGATGTCCGCTTGAGTGCGCTGGGGGCAGAGCCGGTCGTGGCTTAGAACAAAAGTCTCTGTTTCGTTGGAAACCATTTGTATGGCTTCTGAAGCAGACAATTACTGCAACGTGTTCATCAATGATCATCATGTAGTCTTGATAAAGAATTTTTCTTCGTGGTTTCGAGTGGTGGTTCTTAAGTTCTGATTCTTAAACTAATTCAACTTCTTCTGGATCAGGCGGTGATACTTTAACAATATATTAAAAATCAAAAAGGTTAGAACTTTGTTCTGTTAAAAACTTTGATAAAAGTGAAGCAGTGATTCAATTCGCTTATCTTAGAGCTTGTCGAAAAAATAAAAATAAAGATTATACTTTAAAAAGAAAATAAGAGTGAAAGAGAAGAAGAGGAGAGATAGAGGAGGGAGAGTAAAGTGAAGAGAAGAGAGGTGCTAGGAGAAGTAAAAGGAAAGTGAGTGACCAGAGCATGTCTCTGTTTTTATAGCCCTGTAGCAGGTGCACCCAGGGGGGCGGGCTGACTAGGGGTGTTCCAACAAGGGTACCTCATGATTCGATTCTATTTCGATTATGGGAGCTTCGATTCTTCCATTATAACGATTGTCGATTCGATTTGATTATTGGTGCCACAATTCTTCGATTATTGCGATTTTTAATGCTTTTTTCCATACAAGATTGATTTTGTCTTCATCTGTGGCTGCATTTGTAAATAAATAGCCTATCAATGCGCGCGCTAAGGTTCTGGTTACATGTTTTTTGTTCTGGTCTTGCAGCAAAGCATCAACATTAATTAATTGATGCCAGATCATCACTTGACGCATCGCGTTGCATCGCCACATCAATGAATTGCACCCACCTCTAGGGCTGACAGCGTGATATGAATTTAGACTCACAAAACTTAATTAAACTACATTATCGTTTTGATGTTTAGAGATTGTGTTTCGCCTTTCCCAGAATTTCACTCTCACTTCAAAAATATTAAAACATGATTAAGGCATAAAACACTTGAATATACAGTAAAACCAAGGACTTATACATATTCCTTGTAGTTCTATTTTAACAAAACATGTCAGAGACATTTCACTGGTAAATAACAAAAAGGAATGTTATGAAAGTCTGTTCCACTCACCAAGGCTCACCAAAAGGGAGGGACTGGGGTTTTACCCCAAACCAAGCTCATTGAGCAATAAAATGTATCCTGGCTCAACAGTAACATCGAGAAACGTGGCAAACATCAGTTTTATGGATGTATCCTACAGTTCCTTAATAAAGTTGAATAATGAAGATGAGATTGAGTTTTCCTTGTTCGGTAACTGATAAAGCATCCTAATTATTATTATCGCCTTGCTATCGGGTGCTTGTTACCATGGTGATTTTTGTTTGCCGTCTGTCGTGTGTTTGGGCACGTAAAGCACAGTGCTGCAATGAACTGCTGTAAAGCTCCTCTGTTAATATCTACCGGTGGAAGAAAGTTAATTCTGATTGCTTTGACTTGTTTGTTCTTATTTTGGCTAATGGAACGGGAAAAACAGCAAAAAAGGAAAGAAAGAAATGTTGTCAGGCCTAGTAATAAAAGTACAAGAAGTGAGAAACCTTGATTTCGCTCTCCTTATGATTATTGAAATCCTTGAAATTATTCTCACAGTTTCTGTTAATTGGTAGACTATATAAAAAAGTTTATTATGTCTCTGTTTAGGAGATCTGTTAGATTGTGTTATATGTGTGTGAATGTGCTTGTTTGTGTGATCATGGCTCTCCCCTCTCCCAAGTTACCATCTCCCCCTCACCACCATCCCCGTACTACACACCCTATCAGTACTTGTGATGTATTTAATTGAACTGCTTGGTGTTTTTATACACACTTGTACGAGTATACGAATCCTTATATAAATATTTTTGAATTATGAATACAGAAAAAGGTTTACACATTATTCATCTTAATATTAGGAGCCTACCACCCAAATCGACCTCCTAAAAGCATGGATTGCTTACAATAAACCCAGTGTGCTCACTTTATCTGAAACTTGGCTTCACAGTAATATTTTAGATAATGAAATCGAACTTGTTGATTACGTTTTGTATAGAGCTGATAGAGGATCTAGAGGTGGAGGAGTGGCTACATACGTTGCATCTCATTTATGCTCAGAACTTGTTGTACCAACAGTTACACCTCTGCATTTTGAATGCCTTTTTGTCAAATTAATTTTGCATAAAAATAAACACTTAACCATAGGTAATATTTACAGACCCCCAAATGCTTATTCAGAATCTACTGATTGTATACTCTCCACCATTAACTCCATAGATCGACCAGGAGAAATGATTATACTTGGTGATTTTAATAAAAATTGGTTGGAACGTGTATCCCTCAAGGAAAAAAATGTATTTAGCAGTATAAACCTTACGCAAATTATCACTGAACCAACAAGAGTTGATAAAAATTCTTCAACACTCTTAGACTGGATACTTGTCACTCATCCTGACCGAATTATAAAATCAGGGGTATTACCTGACAGCTTAAGTGACCATTCAATTATTTTCTGTGTTTGGAAAATTAAAGTTCCTCGTCTTCCACCAAAGTGTATAAAAGTAAGAAAAATAAAAAATATCAATGTTGAACAATTTATTGAAGATGTAGGTGCAATAAAATGGGATAGATTACAACTAATACCTTTTGTTAACGATGCTTGGGATTATTTTTACACAGAATTTACTAATGTTATTAATAAACATGCCCCCTGGACAATAAGGAAAGTTAAGGGCAGACACCTACCATGGATAAATGCTGACTTGTTAGGTTTATTCAAAGAAAGGGATAAGGCCTGGCAGAAATATCGTTCTACAAAAGATTTCGGTGACTGCAATGCATATAAACAACTAAGAAACATCTGTACAACTAAAACTAGGAATGCAAAGTCCAGCTACTATAAAGACTCACTCATTAATGATTTTAAAAACCCAAAACAATTCTGGAATACAATTAATAGCATAATGAGTAAGTCTTCAAAAGATTACACTACTTATCTGAGAATTAATAACGAAATTACGAACGATCCTTCAACAATTGCGAATGCCTTTATCCAACACTTCTCCAAGATCTGTAGTTCTCATTCCTTTAGTCCTTCTTACAATAATGTAGCATCTAATAGTGTTAATTGCAGTCACTCCTTCTCCTTTAGGAAAATAAGTCCACTGGATGTACAACGGATCATAGATGGACTTAACTCTACCAGTGGAGCTGGTCCAGATGGCCTTGAAATTAAGTTTGTAAAAATTGCCTCTCACATTTTGTCGTATCCCTTGTCTGATCTATTTAATATGTCGATTGATACCTGTGTTGTTCCCTCAAGTTGGAAATGTTCCAGAATCACACCTTTACATAAAGGTGGCGACTCTCATGACTTCAATAACTATAGACCCATTTCCATAATAAATTGTGTAGTCAAATTATTTGAAAAGTTAGTCTTTAATCAACTCTCTCATTATATTAATGAGTTTGACATCTTATCCCCTTATCAATCTGGTTTCAGATCAAATTTTTCAACAACAACGGCTCTCCTTAAAGTCACTAATGACATAACATCCTCCTCAGACAACAATATGCTCACAGGTGCAATTTTCATAGATCTTACCAAGGCTTTTGACATGGTTGACCACTATCTCCTCCTCGATAAGCTCCATGCCACAGGACTCTCTGAAGTCTCATTGCTCTGGTTCAACTCCTACTTTCATCATAGATACCAATGCGTCTCTCTTCATGGTACACAGTCAGATTTTATGTTAATGGAAAAGGGTATCCCCCAAGGCTCTTCCTTAGGTCCACTATTGTTCAGCATCTTTATCAATGACTTACCACAAGCTTGTTCTGACTGTCAAATTCATCTTTATGCGGATGATACCGTCATGTACACCTCTGGATCCAATAGTTCTCAAATCCAGTCAATATTACAGTTAAATTTTGATTACATACAGAAATAGTTTTTAACCAACAAACTTTTACTAAATAAGAAGAAGTCATATCATATGTTATTTGGTACTAGACAGAAACTTTTACATTCTGCTAAACTGTCCATTAATTATCCCGATGGTACTCCTCTTGAAGTAATAGATTGTTTCAAATATCTTGGTGTCTGGCTTGATTCTCAACTTACCTTTAAAGTACATATCGACTCAATTATCAAGAAAATAAACTGCAGCTTGGGTATTCTGTATCGTTCAATAAACTGCTTCACCCTACAGATTAGGAAAAAGATTGTCACACAGCTTATTCTTCCTATACTCGATTATGCAGATATTGTATATCAGAACACTTCAGAAACCAACTTGTCCTCTCTCAAAGTCACTTATAACAACCTCTGCAGATTTATATTAAGATGTCCATACAGAACTCATCACTGCACTATGTATAATTCTCTAAATTGGTTAACACCAGAGTCCAGAAGGAAGTTTCATTGGCTGCAGTTCATTTTCAAATGTATTTATTATAAATACCCTCCATACTTAAAACAATATTTGACACCCTATAGGTCACAGCACTATCTACGCCATACTGACAGCTGTTTTTTTATTGTTCCGAGAATTCAGAAGGAAATTGGTCGATTTTCCTTTCAATTTAAAGCTCCATCAGATTGGAATACATTGCCTAATTTTCTAAAATCTATCACTTCTTTTCATCTCTTTAGGAAATCCCTTTTTATTCATCTACAACAACCCTGTTCTTTTTTCTAACAAATTACTGATGATAATTTTTGATCTTTGGTTAATTGTGGATACAATACATCTCATCGACACGGTATATACGAATGTACTGGATATGATGATGGTGTTTTATAAAAAGAGTGGTATATAATACAACCCATGTATAAATGTGAATCTAGACGGACTGGGGGGGCAGGGAACGGTTTGGGTCAAGAGTGTATTGTGTGGATGTTATCGTCTTGTAATGTATTGTTTTGTTGTAATGTTCTGTCCTACTCCTGTATGTTCAGTAATGTAATGTAATGCTGAATTTTTTGTCTTGTTATTGTCTGTATACATGTTAAGGACTCCCTTGAAAACAAGATGATTCATCTTAAGGGACTATCCTACAAATAATTAAAATTGGGTGAGTACACTGCTGTGGATTGGAATGGCAGACTGCAACAACACCATAAACAATGATTTGACACGTGAGGGAGGGGGGAACTGGATTAGGTTTTACCAAATAGCCTTCCCCCACTATCTGTCTTATGATGGGTAGAGAGACTCGTAGGTGTTTGCCCTTATTTGACCTGAGGAAAAGGAGTGCATCTCTTTTTCGGGGGGAGATGTGGTTATTTGTTGTAAATTACTAAAAGTAAGTCTCCGGTGATGCGTCCATCCGGAGGTTTGTTGCAGAGCCAGCGTCGCATCTTCTTGCCAGGTCAAGAGGTGAGCAGCTCTCAGGCCCATATGCTGGAAAGAGGAGTCAATTTGGGTGAAAGGTAATCACGGCCGAAACAGGACCTCTTTGAGATGCAGAGGCAAGAGGACAAGTTCCTACAGGATGCAGGTCTACTACTATAAAATAGAAAGGAAGATTGCAACATTTGGTTGTGGCTTTTAGGAATCTTTGCAGTCTTTCTTCTCAGTTCATAATTAATTAAAAGATTAGGTTTGCTCTTAGAAAGTAAAAAGAAACAGCCAACACCAGAAAAAAAAAAAAATGTATGGAGAACTGGCTTCTAGCTTTCTATAGAGTGTTTTAATTGTACACGCAAATTCGGAACACACTTGCTCTGTTGTAAATATATATGACATATCATTGGAACCAATAGAAACACTGAGAGCTTGTAATATGAGCTAATAAAATAGCGTGTGACAAGTAACAAAACAAATGAACATTTTCTCATCTGCAGCTCAGAATGATATATCAGTGGAGCACATCTAATATAATAAATGATCATCAAGTAAATTATTATACTGGTTACTATCAAATACATAATACTCTTATGTCGTTTTATTAACTTACTACCAAAACTCATTAGATAGCAATGTTGTATCTAGTAAATTAGCAGAATTTGCAGCAGGGTTTTAATTTCATAATATCAGAATGATTATATAAGATCTATATATTTACACATTTTAGTACGATTTCAGACAATGCAAGAATAATTCAAACCAAAGGCCATTGCATAGTTAGAATGGCTCAGATTAACAGCTTGCTTGAACCCAAAAGCACAACTCCAAAGGGATGAGAATGTCAGTCAAACTGGTAACTGCAAGGCAGGAGGGAGTGGTTTGACCTAAAATGGCAGCAGAGTTCATAAATGGCAGAGAGAACAACAGAATTAGTACTAGGAGCTTTCACCATCCTGACACCTGTCACGTTTTTAATTTATTCAAGAGACACTTTTTTTATAAAGTGTCTCTTGAAGAAATAGAGAAAGATTTAGATCTATTCCCTACTCCCCAGACTTTTCCACCCCTAGCCTCAGAGTGTGCATTCTTCTGTATTTGCAGTGTCATCCTGCTGCTGGCCCTCCACCTCTGTCTCTTCACTATGATTGGCATGCTGCTGTTCGCTAAAACTGAGGTAAGATCAGGTCTATGTGGTCATACCCTGTTAAATACTGTACTGTACCGCTGACACCTGTGCGGACATGTGTGTATGTGTTTATATGTCTGTGAACTTGTCCCAGACTGTGATGGCATCTCAACAGTCAAGGGTCATTGTCATAACTAAAAAAACAAGTTATGGTTGTATTCCTCCATGTCTATCGAGGTGTATACATAATTACACACTATGTTGTGAAGACTTAAGAATTTAATAAAAGGTGTTATGAGTAGTTCTTGGTTCCTGGTATGTTATTCTTATATGTAAGATTCTAGTAATTAATTTCCAGTAAAAAAAAACAAAAAAAACATGCTGTCTTCATTTAAAGACAATTTCAACAGTACAGAGTATGGAGGACTGATTGAGAGCTTTATCACATGTTACAATGACAGTCACCTGAAGATCGATATCAGCAAACTCAAGTTTATTGAGAGAAACAAAAAACAGTGAGATGTCTCATATATGTTGACAATAAAGATGATTCTGATTTGGACGCGTCACAAATTTTCAACTCGGCAGCAGTTCACAATCCCAATATGTTCACAATCTCCCCTTCTGTTCCTGAATTATGGTGTTGAATAATGGCCAGAGAAGTGTTTTCTCAGAACATTATGATTTTATAATGAAGTTGACCTTTGTGGGAAATTTTGTAATAATCAGTGATGAATAAGTTTGAGTCCCAAGTGGACATTTGTGCCAAATTTAAAGGAATTCTCTCAAGGTATTTCTGAGATATCACGTTCACAAAAGGACGGAAGGGACATTTTCAAGAATAAAGACACAGATTAAAAAATGAGACAATAAACAAGTCACAAACTGGCCCACAAAAGGTTTGATGAGTAGGATGTAAGATACAAAAACAAGAACAAAGGTTCAAGTTTCAATCATTGTCACAACATAGGGTTTCACAATGAAGTATACATTGTAGCTAATGTTTATTCTAATGTTTTTTTCAGTCACAATCTTGAACATGAGTTCAAGTTCAAGCAAGTTCACTTGCCAATGTTTCCCTTTTCTGTTCAGGTTTTGTTTTCACTTTAAAGTGACAGTACCGATACCCTAAAATAAAAATACAAGTTAAATCTATAGTCCAGTGATATGGCAGTGGATACTTATGTATCTTTTGTCAGAAAGGAGCAGGGTGAACAGACTGTGGCTGGGTGGTTGTTCTCTTTTAGTGTTTTTGGGCTCTGTGCAGACATCACATTTAACTGATGTCACCATTAATCTTGCTTCATGAAATCAATAAAACAAAAAAAGGCCTATACTAATACTAATTCTTGTTTAAAACACAAAACAAAAACCTGTCTGTCTTCTTTAACAAGTGTTAAAAACAATTCTCAAAACAATACACAAGTTGCATCGATCCACCGCAAAACTAATTTAGATTAGATTAGATTCAAATTTATTGTCACTGTGCACAGTACAAGTACAGAGATAAAGAAATGCAGTTAGCGTCTAACCAGAAGTGCAAAAAAGTGCAAAGTATGTACAGCAAGAGAGATAATACATTATGTACAGTATAAATGATACTGGTACTACTAAATGAAGATACAGTTTGTACAGTATCTAAGTGTTATTAGCAGTACTAAAGGTAGGGTAAAGATGAAGGGTAAAATAGTCAACTAATGTTGAACTAATGTTTTTAGACAGAGTTTACAATATGATAAAATGCATAGGGCACCCCAACTTACCTAACCCCTTTCTCCCACCACATACATCCAAAAGCCACAATAACTACTTACTGTAAATATGCTTGATGCTTGAACAAGTTGCACTGCTTATGCAAATTGGTTGGTGACCATCAGTGGAAAATGTAACAGTCCACAGCAGCCACAGGAGAGGGACATAACAATAGTAACAATAAAGATAACCATAGAATATTTTTTTACAACTAAGAACAATGTGTGGAATGTGTAAGTCAACTCTGCCTCTCCTCTTCTCTGGTAATCACTCCCCCTCTTTGTTTCGGTTCAGGATCCAAAGAAGAATGAGGAGTGGAGGTTACATTTCAGAACTATGCCTGATTCACTAACCTCTCTGCTAGTGCTGCTCACAACAGCTAACAACCCTGACGGTACACAATCTGTTACATGATAAAAAAAAGTCTGTCGATTACTGTTAATTGTGTCTGTGGTAGAGTGTGTTAAGATTTTCAACATTTCTTCTGTCCCATCACAGTGATGATCCCGGCCTACTCCCTAAACAGAGCCTATTCCATTTTCTTTGTTGCCTTCAGTGTTATTGGTAAGCAGTGACAGTATTATTGTCTGTGTCAGTGCAGCAGAGATTAAGTTGCTATTAATGTCACATATAGTGTCTGAGAGGAAATTTGTTTTGCTTCCTGGCAGGGACCTACTGTCTGATGAATTTACTGACAGCCATCATCTATAACCAGTTCAGGGGATATTTACTGGTGAGTCACATGCACAGTAATGACAACATGCTGCTGAGCATTTCATGAGAAGAGAGGGTATGAGGAAATACACCGATCAGGCATAACATTATGACCACCTGCCGAATAGTGTGTTGGTCCCCCTTTTGCTGCTGAAACAGCCCTGACCGTTGAGGCATGGAATTCACTAGACTCCTGAAGGTGTGCTGCGGTATCTGGCACCAAGATGTTAGCAGCAGATCCTTTAAGTCCTGTAAGTTGCAAGGTTGGGCCTCCATGCTTTGTCAAGCACATCCCACAGATGCTTGATTGGATTGAGATCTGGGAAATTTGGAGGCCAAGTCAACACCCCATACCTTTTGCTTTGTGGCACCAGCCACCAGGGAATACTGCTTCCATGAAAGGGTGTACATAGTCTGTAACATTGCTTAGGTAGGTGGTACATGTCAAAGTAACATCCACATTGATGGCAGGCCTGAAGTTCAGAACATTGCCCAAAGCATCACACTGCCTCCGCCCTGCTTGCCTTCTTCCCATAGTGCATCCTGGTGCCATGTGTTCCCCAGGTAAGCGACACACATGCACACAGCCATCCACATGATATAAAACAAAATGTGATTCAACTGACCAAGTCTACCTTTTCCATTGCTCCATGGTCCAGTTTTGATGCTCACGTGCCCATTGTTGGCGCTTTCGGCGGTGGACAGGGGTCAGTATGGGCACCCTGACTGGTCTGCAGCCCCATACGCAACAAACTGCAATGGGGGGTGGTCACTTGACGCTGATGGCAGAGTAGCAGCTTTCTGTCTCTGCTCCAGCAGCTCTGCATCTTTCCTAGCTTTTATTTGTGGGGTTGATGTTGCTTAAGTGAGCGGTTTTCTTGGGGTGGTCTATGAACATGCCTGGCTCTCAGAGAAAGCTCAGCCTCGTTGCAAAATCTGGCAGACTAGGAGAGAATCCATCATCTTCGGGCAGCTCCACTAGCATGGCTGATAACACGCCGCCATTTCCGGGTCAACTGGACGCTGACAGTTTGGTGTAACGAAACTCAGCAGAAGTGCTCAAAGGGGTGGAAGCCTCTTTTGATAAAAGACTGACCCGGTGTTGAAACGGCTTGAAGTCTGTGCAAAAAAAATCGCAATTGCACCGCACCCTCACCTGTCGCCCTCTTCCCAACCAGTGGCCCCCGGGCTGTCATCATTAAGTTTCACAACTTTCAAGACAAAGTCCGGATAATGCAAGTGGTGAGGAAAATACACCCCTTGTTACATAACGGCACTCAGATCACGATATTCGAGGATTTTTCTGCAGCAGTCATAAAGAAGCGACAGGAATTCTACCAGGTAAAACAGCGGCTCAAAGGGAGGGGGATCCCCTTTGCCATGATGTACCCGGCCACCCTCAGGATCCAATATGATGGGCAGGAGAAATTCCTTAAGAATCCAAAGGAGGTCGTCATGTTCCTGGATAAACAGCCACATCCTCCAGGGTCATCTTCAGACCCCCCTGCCTGCTGAGGGATTTCCTCGTAGTAATTATGTTTTGCCCCAGGACACTGACTGCCCACTGAGCTTGTTTGGGAAAGTAAGACTACTTCTTTCTATCTTTGTTATATGATTTTAAAAGTTCCCTCGTTTTGTGGTTGTGCACCTTCTTCTGTGCTTATATGTTTGTTTACACAGACTTACGCTCGTTTTAACTGTGTTTTACCCCCTGAGCATGATTAGTAATGGTTTCATTATGGAGCTGCGGGCCAGCAGCTGAATGGTGTTTCCAATTTTCTGGTCCAGCGTCTTCCACTGCCCTCATAGGGAAGTTAGCTTGCATACCGCCCTTGTTGTTCTTCTGTTTTCTTTTCTGTTTACATTCCATGTACATAGTACATAGTGTGTTTTCTGTCCGCAAAGCAATATAGCCCCCCCTTCCTCCCCTTTTTCCATTTGTTTTTTATCTGTTTACTGTTTCTGACTCTTAGAGAGCTCAATTTTTTATTAGTATCTCTGTCTACATGGAACCAGGTGGTCTTTGTTTTTCTAATATATAGTGGCTAGTGATAGATCTACATTGAAGGTTTGCAGCTGGAATGTGGGGGGTATACATAACCGGAAAAAAATCTTGAGTTTTTAAAAAAAAGAAAATGTGCACGTCTCCCTCCTGCAGGAGACACACCTTTCACCTGACAAGCATATGAAGCTGAGACATGACTGGGTCGGGCAGGTGTTTCATTCATCCTTCACCAGTAAAAGCAGAGGTGTTGCCATCTTAATAAACAAGCATCTCCCCCTGGTGGATATACCCATTTCTGACAAGTCTGGTAGATATATAGGGCCCTATCTTAACGATCTGAAACGCAAGTATCAAACGCAAAGCACAAGTAGCTTTGTGGGCGGATCTCAGGCGCTGGTGCTATTATGCCGGCGGGATAAATGACTCTTGCGCCCAGCGCAAATCTAAAATGGGTTGGTCTGAAGTAGCTACATTACTCATAGGTGTGGTTTGGGCGTAACGTGCAATAAACCAATCAGAGCGTCATCTCACTCTCCCTTTAAAAGCAGGCGCGCTTGTTCCATAGCGCATTGCTATTATAATGGCGAATTTGCCAGGCGCACAGCAGGAGCGGTTCACAGCAGAGGATACCGACGTTCACGTCAGGGTAGTAAAAGACAGAGAAGTGGCCTTGTATGAGGATAAGAGAAATCCATCCAAATTATCTTTGGTTAAACGGGCGTGGGAGGAAATTGCCACAATTTTTTCTACGGCTGGCATCCCCAGGACATCGCACCTGGCCTCGGGAGCAGTGCGCACGGGCCGAGCAGTGGGCAACGGCCAGCTCATGAGGGAGCAGCGCAAACACCAAGGTGCAGAGGATCCAGACCCATTACACGCCGTGGCAGCATTGTCAGACCGGACCGCACTGTCTGGGATGCGGCAAGGTATTAATGCCCGTCTTGACCGGGTGGCGATGTTGCTGCGGCCTCTCAGGCGCATCGCCTCAAGTCTCCAAACGCACCACCTGCTCCTGTTGTGCACCTTCCTCCTCCTCCCCCAACTCCATCTCCGTCCACCCGCTCCACTAGGAGCACATCGCACATTGCCACTCCCAGACCCTCACGGCTACGGTGGGCGCGTCGCATATCAGAGGGAAAAAGAATGAGTTCTTCTGTTTAAATCTTTTCAACTTTTTTTTGTATGGTTTTCAAAAACGGGAACTGCTTCCATGTAGATGAGAGAAGCAAAGTGTACGCACGTTAAGTACACGCTACATTATGGCCAAGCATGCACCCTTAAAATAGCATCTGAATAAGCGCCACTGACTTTAGACTAGGTTTTTCCTGGTCTGTGGCGCAAGTGTTTTCTGAAACGCCGAAATAGCACCAGTGAACGTTTGCGCCGGAACACGCCTCCTCTTTTCACTGAACCGCCCCGGGAGCGCAAAGTCATTCCCTAATTTAAGGACGTGCGTCTGCGGAGGGAAAATTCCAGTGTGCGCCGAATGCAAAATAGGAATTACAAAAGCGCCAGTGTACAAAGTCAATTGCGCTGAGTGCAAGATAGAGCCCATAATGCTGAAGGGCTGTCTCCATGATCAGCGTTTCTCATTTCTGAATATCTACTACCCACCTGTACATTCACATGATTTCATCTCTCATGCTTGTTCTTCATTTGCTGATTGGATTTGTGAAAACAGAGTGATTGGTGGTGATTTCAATTGCTATTTTTCATCCATGATAGATAAATCACCTCCAATGCAAAACATACTGTCTAAAAGAGCTTAAGCTCTCTCTGAAACCTGCTGTTAACTTGACCTGGTCGACACCTGGTGTCTTCTACATCCCAGTAGCCCTTTTACATTTGCTCCAAGATAAGGATGGCAATGTGCCGGCCTGTGTTTCTAAAATGGAGGCGTAATGTTCCTCCTTTTCCAAAAGCCGCCTCTGAGGTAGGCGTAAACATGTGACATGACGTGTAGCTCGAAGTTGGGCTGTGAACAGTGACAAAGAAGTTGTCTTCAAAATAAGAGTTTTACATTGCACCCCATTGGAGTTTAGAACTGGGTTCTTAGCGGGCGGCTTTTGAAAGTAGCGACCGTTCTTAGCTTGCCGACACAACAACAAGCTAACACAACAAAACAGCTACAGAGACCGAGGAGACGCTATCATCTCCTGGATCTCAGCGGCTGTCCAGTTGCTCATCTTAATGTCCGCGGATGAAATGATGGACTGACTGCTGCGATCAGCTGTTTCCTGGTTTTAAAACTCCCCGGATGTGGGTCACACAACAGCGCAGGTCATTGACACCTCCGCCCACATCACGCAGGGGCCGGCACATTGCCGCCTTGTTTTTAGATTGCAGGCGAGGCGGAAATAAGACCGAGCCGCCAAAAGGACGGGCAAATTGGCGGCTTGCTGCCCTGTAAAAAAACGGCTGCTGATAAGGAATTTACATTTTATTCCGGGGTGCATAGAACAAGTAGTATATTATTATATGAGACCACGCGCCTGTTTTCAAAGTGTTAAATCATTTGAATCCCCTATCCCAAACTCGGCCCTGGAGATATAGCGCTTTCCTGTACCACGACCCTAATTTTGAAACATTTTTAAAAGATCAGCTCAATGTTTTTTTCGAACTTAACAGAACACCTGATGTTTCCCCTGTACTCCTCTGGGATACTATGAAAGCCTACAGTCGTGGTTTAATTATATCCTATTCTGCTGGGCTAAAAAAAAAATGAATCTAGCAGAACAAAGGAGACTGGAGCTTGAGCTACATGAACTCTAGACTCTAAAGATCTTAGGAAAGAGATACTTGTGGTTAGATATGGCAGATTTCTTCTCAAGGTTGGATTTGCCAAATATTTCAGATACCCAAAGGACTGATTTATCCAAACCATTAACGGCAAGCGGAAAGGTATTCAGCTACTCCCAAACAATAAAACCCCTGGCCCTGATGGATTTAGTGGCGAATTTTATAAGAAATTCAGCTCGATTTTAATCACTCCCTCATTTGAAATGTTGCATTCTTCTTTTGAGGCTGGGACTCTTCCTCCCTCCTTGATGGAAGCTAATATCTCTTTGGTTTTGAAAAAAGGG